>NW_009627808.1:371-13125 GCF_000690535.1 Cariama cristata
GCTGATAAATGAGATGCTGCTGCTTCCCCTCCCACCCACACACTTCCACTTTCACTTCACATGTGGGACCCAGCACTGCAATTCCCAGCCTGGCCATAAATAACCCCTCCATCACCAGGCAGTCACGGTGACGGCGTGTGTTAAGCCAGCCGGTACAAGCGTTATTCTTCCTCTTTTTTTTCTCCTGGAGCTCTTCGCATCCTTCACGGAGGGGAACATCACACCTCTCAGGGGACATCACCTGTGTCCTTTTATCCCACCTGAGTTCCCCTGATAATCGACGGAGGATACAAAAAAGAATCTGTCCAAACGTGCTCGGTGGAGCTCAGGAATTCAATATGAAAAGGCACAGCTGTTCTGAAAGCCTGATGTTCGTCACAGACAAACTTTCCTTGACCTGGAACCATGGAGAAAATAAACAGAGAGGTAAACAGAATCAGAGAATGGTTTGATTGGAAGAGACCTTAAAGATCATCTTGTTCCAACCCCCCTGCCATGAGCAGGGACACCTTCCACCAGGCCAGGTTGCTCCAAGCCCCATCCAACCTGGCCTTGAACACTTCCAGGGATGGGGCAGCCACAGCTTCTCTGGGCAACCTGTGCCACTGCCTCACCACCCTCACCGGGAAGAATTTCTTCCTCATATCTCATCTAAATCTTCCCTCTTCCAGTTTAAAGCCATTGCCTCTTGTCCTATCACTAAAGGACATGTTAATAACTCATTTCCACAAAACCAAACCTCACATTTCTGCTACCGCATTTTTTTCCCCTCTCACTCACTCTCATAACAAAAAGTATTTTGTAAGACACATACATTTTTGCATTGGTTTAGATGTGTGATTAGAGCAGTGTGCTGAAATGTCTCCAGCCTACGTTCAGCCGGTGGGCACATCACACAGCTTCCCTACCCTATGGTTCCTCATACAGAAACACAGGATAATAATCTTTTCTTTGCTGAGCATGTAACTCACGTTTCTGGCTGGACGGTGGTACCCAGGAGGGCACAGATTTCAGCTTGGACCTCCTGAGATTATTGCAAAAAAACCACCGAACCCTTGCTGTGCATCTGTCAGCTGATGGAAAACAAAAAGGTCCGTTTGATATTGGAAAAAGACCTCAAGAAAAAGAGAATTTCCCAGGTTTATCAGCTAGCCATATAACATAAATGCAGTGAAATCTCTCAATTCATTCGAGTTCTTTCTCTTCCTCACCCCCAGCACAGTGGCATTTCTGACATTGAAAAGATGTGAGCCATGAAGGGAGAAGCCCGGCGACTTCAAAGGATGGGCTGCGTTGGTCTGACTCAAGCGATGAGTCACGAACCAGTGGTGACGGAAAGCGAACTGCGCCTTTCTCCAGGCCTGGGATCACGCACAGGGACCATGAGCTGATTTATGGATGCAGCTGAGATGCTGTGCTCGGCACTGCTGCTGAAACGTCCCTTTCTCCGGTGGGGTGGAAAACAGACCTCCCCAGGACTCCAGGACCACCTTGAGTGGAGCCAAATGGAAAACACGGGCTCTTCCCTTTGCAGCCCGTTCTCCAGACGCTACTTCAGCCCCGCTGAAGGTCCTTAGGGGCAGAGCAGAACCTTTTTTACCACACTCAACCCTTCTCCAACATTTTTGGAGGTACTGCTTGCCAGGAGGGAGGTCTTCCAAGCCCAGGACACCAAAGCCACCACACCGTGCTCTCCAGGCAGGGCCATTTCCACCACAGAAACCAGTATCTAAAGAGGTACGGGCGGCAGGAGGGGATCGAGCTTTCGGATTTCAGCCGGTGTCCGTCCTCAGACAACAGCAACAGCAGTAATGATAATTACAGCTCCCCATTCATTATCATCATAGTTTAACCATAATAAGCTGCTTATTATTTCCAGAATGGGTTTTATATGACATTTTCACTGCGGTGCTAATCTTATTTTTTTTAAAAGAAGATGCAAAGGGAAGCAGTTAAATGATCTCAATTCATTTTCTGTATTTTTATACTGGCTTGAGAAGCAGTTGACTCTTTAAAAATGTGAAGATTTTTATCAACGTTTTGAATTTCACTACAGCAAGATGCAGGGAACATTTTAACAGATAAAAGAAAATAAAAATATCTCTCTTTTTTTACCCCCGTGCTAATAGTAAGTTAAGTAATAAAGAGCAAGTGATTAACTGGCTGCTGAATTCATTTTGAAATCTGGCCAGATGTGTTCGAGCAGGAATTGTCAGTTGATAGCATTTTTGTAAATCTGATCTTTATTTATACGCTTGCCTGGGAAAAGAGCACTTCTGAAATCTGGCTTTATAGTCTTAGATTAAATGATTTTGGATGAGGATTTTAATTTACAGATTTGAAGAGGGTATATGTGATGAAATCCTATCTCTTTTTTTTTTTTTTTTTTTTTTTTCCTGACTGTATCAGACAGTCTAATAAAAGATCCCCCTCCCAACCAACAGGCCACATTTTTCTTGAAATGAGAGAACTGGTAAATGATGACTGATTTTCCGGTTAACATTTTCATAACTGCTAAGTGATTTACCTTTTTCTTACAGCTTTCAGCCAGCACCTGTGCATCTTTCCCCTGCGCTGGTAATGGTGTGAGCAGGGCAGGCACCTGCACAAAGGAGACTGCAATGACAATATTTACGTTGGCTTTTAGAAAAGTGATTCTTTTTTGTGCTTACAAGGCAAAATTCACAAATTTGCATCTTAAGGGCTCAGACTGGCAATGTTATGGCTACAACTTCCCTAGAGATGTTGCTTAACATCAGAGTCAGAGCTGAGTGGAAATTTCTCACTTCCTCTTCCAGAATGAAAATATGGATGGGACGTGGTGTTATTTTGGGTTTTATCATATATACACACACATATATGTATTTATAGTCATGTGTATAGACTAAAAGTGAAAACTCAAAGTTGAAGGAAGGAATTTTTCTGCACGTTGTATCACACCGAAGCCAATCTAACATCTTCAGATGCCTGTTATTTAAATCCCGTTTCTGCACAGTTCTCATACCCCTTATAGAAGTGAGATAAGCCACGTATGAGCAAGTTTATAGCAATTAACTGAATCCATACGAAGGAGATTTAACTGTAGCAGCTTCTACCCTAATACAGCCTCACAAAAGTCACGTGTGGATCAGTTTTAAGCATTCAGGATGCTCCCATACACCCTGAACTGCTTCTTTTTTAGTGTATAACCTGTATCCATCACATCGTACCCAAGATGATGGATCTGAGCTCCTGCCTGACCCGAGGATGGGAAAACCCTTTTCTCCTGGTTTTGAGGACAGGTATTTCCTCTCAACTTGGACAAGGCATGCAGCATCTTTGGACTCCATGCAAGGAGGCAATTAATCGGGTGTTCATCCCTGGCCCGCTGGCCAGAAGGGATGAGCTCCGGTGGTGCCTCCAGCTTGCTTTCGAGGCCAGCCGGCGACGGAAAGCCTCAGCAGCTGGAGACCAGATGTGCAGCAGCTCTTGGTGGACCATTGCTGAAGCATCTGGGGTACAGGCTCTGTGTCATTGCCGTGATTTTGAGGAGGAGCAGGAGGGAATGCTGCTACAGCCTGGGCAAACCTGCCACAGTATTTACAAGCGCAGACAGCTCCTTGATCTGGCTGTATCACCTTCTCTCAGGGTAAAGAGAGGTCAGGAAGGTAACCCTCCAAATCACAACCCCCTTTCTTTGCTCCCTTGTGCTGGGGTCAGCATGTAACACCAACCAAAAGCAAAGAGATTCAGGTGCTCAGGGTCATTTTATCAGTTCCTGCTCTGATTTTCCAGTGTAATATGGAAATGATGATACTTATAGATCCATGAAGGGATGTGGAAGCTTATTACATGCAGCTTCTCACCCTTGGTGGCTTATGATCATCAAGTAGGACCACAGATCTGCAAGATCTCTCCCTGGAAAGTAACCTGGGGGCTGCAGGGGGGTGAATCGTGGTAGGTGACAGTCGGTGAAACGCAGGGCACTTCAGCTGTGATGAATTTTGCCCGGGTGATCCATGTTCACTTCCCAGCTCCAGGATGCAAACCATGACCCTCTCCAGTTGTAGCCACCTTCAGTATGATGCTGCTCTCATTTTCCATCCATTCCTCTAGCGGCAAAATGGTGACAAAGATTTCTTAGATTATTGGGAAAGGGGCTGTTTCTGCTGACACCTATGGCCAGCACCTTCCAGAAGGAGCCTGTGTGCCCGTGTGCCCCTGAATTTAAGCAGCCCACCAGTGCAGAACCCGTGAAACATCCATGAGACATCTCAGATTTGGCAAAAAACATTAATAACTACTTAAGTTCAACATTAAGGAATCATTTTATTTTTTTACGAGTACAAAGAAAATCCAAACCAGCTGGAATGGAAAGTACTTCTCGATGCACAATGGCCTTATGATAAATTCCATGAGCTACCCGAAATTTAACTCAACTTTTTGGTGTGAGCTGAAACAACTGGCTCCGGTGCCTGTTGTGACAGCAGTGACTCCGAAACCAGGCGACCACGTGCAAGCCGAGCGAGGTGATCTGCACGCAGCAGATATCGTGCTGCTTCATAAGAAACAGCCAAAACCAGAAGCCTCTCCATTTTGCAGACACACAGTCGATTGGACAGCCATAATACAGAGGCTATTAATATATAGATTACTGTATCGGAAGAACCGTCTGCTGCAGAGCAAAGCATCCAGCCCAGGGAAAGACATCTTGTTTGCAGCTGCCAGCGGGGTTATCCTGCAGCCTTGGGAAGAGTTGCCCAGATAAAAATTGATTCCTGGATGCATTCCACGCCTTTGGTGCTCAGACGTGACTTGAGCCTTTGTACCAAAGCCCAGGAGGCTGGAAACCTTCCTGAGAAGATGGGAACCCTGTAAATAATTTCCTGCGTTAAAATAGCTACAAGAGCCATCCGTGCCTTACGGCTGCAAGTTCAACAGGTAACGTATAGTCGGGCCACCTGTAGTGGTGCGTTTCTAAGTTAAGGCAAGGGCTAAAGGAGAGATTCATTCTTCATTTAGGAGCTCGAGGAAATCCGTGAAGGACCTGTTAATAGTTTTATGTGCATAAATATTGGGGTTTTCTTGTTATTTGTCACTGTGTGCGTTTGAGTAATCTCCTGGACTCAGGGGGGAAGGATAGCAGAGATTTTTATGCCTGTGAACGCTGGTTTTGCACATTTGATTTCTCTGGGAAGCGTTTGGCAGCAGTAGATGCCTCAGAAGCCCTGTGCAGGCAGAAATAATCCATGTGATAGCAAATACAGTTTCAGTCTGCACTTTGCAAATGTCCACTTAGTTGAGAGTATCCAAAAATACCCGATTTTGGACTGGGAAAGTGTGTCCCCAGGAGTTATTTCTCTCCCCAGACTGATCAGTGCTTCAGCCTAGATTTCCAGTGACACTACTTAGATGTACTTGCTGCACTTTTTTATTGTGAGGATGCTGCAAACTTCCCTGAAAATGGGCCACTTCTGCAAATATTGTGGCAAGCAGAATATTACGGCCTCAGCGCATTGAGGCAATAAGGGCTGAGCCCCATGGCTGTGTCCTCTTTTTTGCTGTTATATTACAGCTCGCTATGAGGATTTCTAGGGAAAATCACAGCAGCTGTTCCCAGCCTTCCATTTTGCCCACAAACCAAATGTCCCAGAAGAGCAGATATGTAACCCTTGGTGTTTGGGCTTTGCCCCGTTCCTGGGGTTGCTGGCAGGGGCTCAGCCGGAGCAGTTGCTCATGAAGGCGGCGTGATGGGGATTTGTGCTGGAGCTGGAGAGGATTTTCAGCCTGGAGCCCTCTCCTGGAGGAAAAAGCAGCTTTGCTGCCTGGAGAGAGAGCAGGAGAAGCAGGATGGGCATGTCCTCCTGCATCCAGGATCTGGGGGTAGTGCTGGGGCTTAGGAGGTCCCTGGCCAAGCTGCGAGGGTCGGCAGGCTGGGCAGGGGAAGGCTGAGGTGTTAGGAGAGGGCAGCCCCAAGTCCTGCTCTCCCAGAGCAGGCTTTTGGAATGATAAAACTGAGGTTTTTGGAATGGGTCCACTGCAACCTGTGTTTTTGCCCTGCTCCCTTTTCCTGCCCAGCCAGGAAAGTGCTCGCCTGCCCTTCTGGTCGCAGCAGCCTTCTCCGCTCCGGAGAGCCCCTGGTCTCTCTTCTCTGCTCCGGAGAGCCTTTGGTCTCCTTTAGCATCTGCATTAAAAGCAGTCTTTGGGGTGATGCAGGTTGGGACCATCCACCTCTATCAGGGGAGGGAGCTGAACCAGTGGCTCCCAGTGCTGCCCCAGCTTCTCCCCTCTCTGGTGCTTTATATAAAGGGAGACTGCTTCAGCCTTTACACTTTTAAAAGCAAGCAGCAGCTACCATGGCTTTTTTTTTTTTTTTGGCATGCCTGGTACCAGAGGCACATCATAAGGGGTTTTAGGGTATGCCAACAGGCTGGATCCTTCCCAGCGTTGGGGTAAAGCAGGCATCAGAAAGCACAGCACTCTGGAGCCAGCGATGCCCTGGGATATGCACAGGAGCAGGAAAGGCAGAGGTGCCCAGCGGACTTTTCAGGAGCAAACAGCATTTTCTGCCATTAGGCACCTCCAGGCAGAGGCAGCAGCTGAGCTGAGGTTTGGGGATCAGGACTGGATAAACCTCACCCTGGTCGTGCTCTGCGTGCCTGTTTTTTCAGGCGTCGTGCAAGAATAAGCTCCACTTCACAGGGACTTGAGGGGGCTGGAGTAACACTTGCAAAGCACACCGAAGCCCTCGGATCACTTTACAGGATGCAGGAGCAGCACAGACCCAAAAGCCATCACTGTACGGGGGGGGGGGGGGGGCGCGGCGGTGTGGGGGGGGGGGGGGCGCTGGCAGGAGGCTGCCCTCCATGACCACCTCCAACCAACACCTTTTTTTTTCCCCACCGGCGTGACATCTCTCAGAGGTGGCTTTTTTCCTGGCTAGTGGTGGCCATCGGAGCGTGAGCAGCGTGGATTTTGCCTTTCCCACCGCCCTGGATGCGGGGCTGACCACTCCCCCTCCTTTTGAATAGGCGGCCCTGCTGCAAACACTATGGTATTTCCATCCTCTCCAGCTCCAGCGCAGAGGATAGCACCAGGTAGTTGGAAAGAGATCGGAGACAAGTGTGGGAAGCCGTGGAGGACATAAGCTTTTCCCCTGGTCTTTCAGCTAAGTAGTAAGTGGCGGTGGGGAGAGAGTCTCTTTAAACTCTTTGGTGGGTTGTAGGTACCTGTGTTCATTCTCAGGACAGCTTAAGATTTGTTTTGCCGGTGATTTACTTTTAGTCTCCATTTCCAGTTTCACCCAGTAACTGATTCATGTGTTTGCTAGCAGTACTGCAGGATCTTATATAAAAGTCTGAGCTGATGCTTCCCTTTATAAATCCCCCTTTTTTTTGTATAGAGTATATAAATTTTAGATGTATGTTTAGGAGAACATTATTATTATTTTCCTCGTCTAGGTAGAAGGCTGTGCCTTGGCATTATTACAATGGATTAAATTTGCAGTTCCTTTTCTGGTTTGAGTTGCATTTTGGTTTGGATGGGGGTTGGTTTGTTTGTGAGGTAGGGGGAGAAGTGAAGTGCCCGGGGTGGGATGCTCACTCGACTCCCTCCAGCCCTGCGCACAGACAGACAGACAGACAAGGAGCAGATCCCTTCCGACCGGGGCTGGTTCCTCTCTTTGGAGGAATGCTTGTAAGGGGTTTGCTGCCGCATCTCCACATGTTTTCAATAGCAATGCCATCCCTCAAAGGGCAGAAACTGCCACAGGCGCCAGCATTTGCTTTTGGGAGGAACTGGAGCCCTGAGCATGACAGCTGCAGGGATGTGCCTCTGCCATTCCTTGGGAAGGGCACAATCCTGCACCACTCGGAGGCCAAAAAGAGCCGGTGGGAATTGTGAGTCCCTGAGGAGCACAGCCAAGGCCTTTCCCCTTCCCATTAGTGTCTAAATCATTGCTTTGCATGTGGCCGCTCATTTGGTATTACAGTCACCATCAACTTCCCATCCTGTGCTGTCAACTGACACCTTTGGGGGCTGTGGGCTGGGTCCAGAGCGGTTTCCTGCTTACCGGCTATTTATGCTGCCTCTAATTTGGCTGGGTTTTTAAGCTTTCCCCTGCCTGTCAATTTTCTGGTGAGCCAGATTTTTTGGGCTACCCAGATATTTTCGCCTCGGGCAGCAGGGAATGGCACCACTTGCCCAGTGGCTGGAAGCCCGCCGTGCATTTTGTGCGCCCAGCATCGGGACATGTGTGTGTGTGCGCACGCGTGTCCCTTGTCCCCAGCTTCACCGCTGAGCTTTGAGGTACCACGTGCCCCTCCAAATCAGAAAACAACCCAGTGCGATTTTCCTCTTTATATATCTGGCAAGTTGAGGCACAGAGAAATGAAAGGGAACCTAACTTTCTAAATTGGTTTCGATACCTAGTGGTGCTTAGTGGGATTTTTAAAAGAAACATCAGATCTGGGCAGACCGGTCCGAAGCACCCTGCTGTGGGTCATACAGGGAGTCTGGAGCAAAACACAGACTTACAGCTGGGCTGTCAATCCCTGACCAAGACCCCTTTGCCATGAGGCTCTCTGAGATGGGGAATGGATGTTCCTCGTGGGGCCAGATCCTTCCCTGGTGCAGGGGATCCCTCACTGAACAGTGGGAAGCTTATCTGGTTCTTTGCTTTGCCCCAGCTAAGGATCTGGCCCGTGACGTTATGCTGTAAGACTATTATTTTACGGAGGGAAATTCGTGAGTGAAATAACAGATGACCTAATTAACCTCCCCCCCACCCATTCACATCTTCCTGCGATTGCAAGTAGCTGCTGCGATCCAAGAGAGAGCAGCACGATTTAATGGCAACAGCCTCTCTGGTTTAAGATCCCACCTAAACCTCTCCTTGCCACGACCTGTGCCGTCAGCTCGCTATAGATATAGTGGTGCTGTTGACGATGGCATTATTTTAGCTTAATTACAAAATACCAGCTGAGTAATAGATGAATGAGCAGAGTAAAGGAGAAGTCTGAAGCAGAAAGCAGTTTACTACCAAGCACAGAGAACAAGGGCTCGTGGGCACATGTGTATATGAGACCGGTCCAAACTTTATCTGTCCCGACACTATCTCGCGACTGCTGTCATCCACCCCAGCCAAACGGAAAGGCTCTTAAGGTACCATCGTATCTCCTTCAGATCTGGCAGCTACTGAGAAAAGAAAAAGCCCAGCGTTCAAGCAAAGTGATGTGCTGACAGGCAGCCCCACCTCGGCCCCTGCTAGCCACATCATTCCCAGAAACAGCGCGGACAACTTTCTTAAGGCAACGCTAATCCGACGGCAATCACCGCCTTGTAGTTAAGATAGTGGCTCAGGGGCTCAGATATTCGGCCTCTCACCCTCACTTTCTCCGTATGACCTTAGACATGTCGTTTAATCTCTTGGAGTATTTACGGAGGGTGCAGAAGAGCAATTGCTATATTGCTCTATTTACCATAGCATCGTTATTTACTGCCCTGCCCTGTTTCCCTTCAGTAACTCAGGTATTATCTTTGAGAACACTGCAAAGTTTTAAAATCGTAACAAATGTGGGATCCTCTGATATGAAATGGAGACAGGAGGTGGCTGACCTGTTAAAAAGCTTGGTTTGTAAACAGGCAGCAAGAGAAGCGTGCCCATTTCTATTGCTCATATCCCTGCATTAGGGATGCTTCTTTTATTTTAAGCTAGTGCCAGAGTTTGATGAATTGAATGAGGTTTTTAACATGCCAACAGATCAACAAACCCTCTTTCCCCTGAGACTAAAAAGCAGCCGGCCTGGAAAGTGCCAGGATTTCAAGGGTTAAAGCCTTGCGGAAGAATGTCATTTCCACGAGCTATTTTCCCCACCCCCTCAAAGATGATAAATTATTACTTGATGCAAAAATAAAATGGCTATCACTAAGCAGCTTTGGGTCAGCAGGCTGCCAGCGCAGCAGACCATGGAGGATGGTCGTGCTGAAGGTGCTGCTTCTCATTTTCAAAACCTTGATTCATGTTCTTGAAGTCAGAAATGTTTTGGTGGTATTGCTGATGCTGCCCCATCCTCCTGGCTTCCCATCTAATCCCTGGAAAGGGAATCTTGTTGGTTTATTGAGATGGAGAAAAGCACCCAAATGCTGTTTTGCAGCTGTCCCAGTTGTGCCACCCTGCAGTGACACCTTTACTGGGCTGCCAGCCCAGGGCTGAGGGATATGGGATGGCCAGAAGCTGAGTGTGGTCCTACAACTCAGAAATCGGGGAGCAATCGGAGCTGCAGGATTTTACAACAGACAAAGACCCACGCATAGAGCACTAAACTGGGAAACAGAGATGGGAGCTGCTGGTCTTGACTCTGCCATGGGAAAGTCACTGTGATCTCACTCCACTTCCCTTTCCCCATCCTTAAAACAATGTAATACTGAAACACTATATGAGAATATTGTAAAGGGTCTTCATATATCCAATAGACAAAGTTTGCTTTGTTTTAATACATGTTTTTAACTCCTTCCTAAGTTCTGCATGGGTGAGTTAATCATGAGGACAAACAGATTTTCCCTTTTTAAACTAAGCTTGCTAATTAATTAAAAAAACCCAAAACCCTCTTGTAAAAGCAGAGGGATGGATGTTGAAATGAAATTAAAATTTTAATTTAGTTTTGAAATGACCCAAGACTCTAATAGGTTTGGCTGGTACTTGATCAAGTCGCAGAATAAATGCTGTTTCTCCCACAAATGTTTTCACAATAAGACGGGAATAATAAGAGCAAACAATAAGACTGAAGTCAAGCTGTTAAGTCATTAAGGATTTTACCAAATGGCTCTGATTCCCCTCTATTTATTAGCAGCTCTCAGCAAGCTGTGGATCTTGATTATCTTTGTGTAAATCTGCAGTGATTTCCTTAATATCAGCCAAGTTACCTGCCACGGAGAGCACTATCATTGAATTTAGTTCAGCTGCAAGCTCCTGAGCGGTCTTTAAAGCCATCTAATGGCATCCAAGGGGAGGAGAGGAACTATTTAGGCTCTTATTAGAGGAAGCTAAAGAGAAGAAAAATATCACTCAAACATCAGGGAAACTTGCTGACAGTGAGAGATGTATTGGGCTGTGAAGTAGTTTCCTATGGGAAGTGGTGGAAGTTCTGTTAAAATTAGCCTGGACAAAGCACAGCAGAGCTCCCTTTCTGCTCTCATCTTGCCTCCTCTTGCTGGCCTTGCATACCTGTTTTTCCAGAGCACAATTATTTTGTGCACAGAATCTCCTCACCTGCTTTTTTTCTAGCAGGGCTTGTCTTCCAGGTCCTTTTCACAACCTGAAGCCTGTGTCTCTCTCTGTCCTTTAACTGTTATCACCCACAAAATCTGCATCGGGTTGGGGGAACTGATTTGACTTGCCTTTAGGTTGGACTTGCCTTGAACAGCTGGAGATGGGGGTGCAAATAATCGCTGAGGTTTGCACGGTATTTCTGACCCTGCCTTGTGCTTTTTAAGAGTACAGCTTGCAGGGAGGGGAAGAGAAACCAAAAAGCAAACCTCTCCTTGCTATAAATCCCTTGGAGCTGCTGTCCAGAGATGGTAATTCTGCTTTTCCAGTCCAGGGCTCGGGAAGGGGTTGCTGGTGCTACTTTATAGCTCTGGCAATCTTATTGATATTCTTTATTGCATGAAGCCTTGTCCTGGGTGTCAGGATGGGTTTAGTGCTTCCTCTGTCAATGAAGCACATGCTGCTTCGAGCATCAACGTGTGGTACTTTGCTGGAAGGTTCAGCTGGCAACGGCGTCCTGAGAAAGATGCAAACGACTTTCAGTGAGGCATGAAAGCAGTTCTCGAGAATCGGTGTGACTTAGGTGTCTTGATCAAAGGAAAAAAAAAAAACAACAAACCAAAACAACAAAACCCAAACCCCAACTGCCTATTGCACAAGCTGCAAAGCAGGAAAAAGAGCTGCTCAAGGGGACGGCTGTTTTAACTGCTATTTTAACGCTGTAACTCCTTACTCTCGAACACTTGTGTGTCATTGAAATAGGTGAATCAGCCTGGAGATTTCTCTGTCTCCATTTTGCAGCGTCTGCCTTGCTTTGGTACGGTTTGGCAGCATTAGCTTTTACTCTAGAGCAAGAGGGAGATCAGTTCATGTTTACGTGAGATGGTTTACACTTGTTTAAGGTCAGGATCCAGGGACAGGTAGGTGATGGACTGAGGCAGAGCGCCTTGCCCTTCACTATTGCAGAAATGGGTCCCTGCACCTTCTTTGTTTCACCCAGCTGCAGGCTGACCCAGCTGCAAGGAGATTTAAGAGAACGTGTTTTAACGCCTGGTTAGAGCAGGCTGGTAGGGTGTGCACAGATGCTGAGATTAGTTAAGGCTTCTCAGCCACAGTAACTTGCGATATGTGTGTTTTGGGGTTGCTCGAAGCGCAAAGAGAAATAGGCTCGTTGTTCTTTCACGATGTAGGTAGTTTCCAGTTTTGTGAGTTAGAAAGAGAAGATTTTTTTTAAAAAAAAAATAATACTGGTGTTAGAGCAAAAGTTAGTAATAACAAGCAGGAAATGATGATAATAATTTAATACGCATACACATGCAGGTGTTTCACATTTGGCCATTAGTCACAGAGCGCGGTGGGAGACGCTATCTGGAGTCCCTGTTTGCTGAAGCGGTGAGTGAGGCACAGCTGAAGCAGGCTCTGCCCTCTGCCTGGAGGTTTGCTAACCGCTGGCTGGCCCCCCCGCCCCAGCAGGAGCGAAGCCCCCAGCCCCGTGCGTGGGGGAAGAGT
>NW_009627808.1:13156-16203 GCF_000690535.1 Cariama cristata
TGGGAGCGAGTCCCAGCACCTCCGTCAGTTATTTGTAGGTGCAGTGAAGAAGTGGAGGTTGAAGGTAATGTGGTTGTGCTGGTTCTGTCTAAAAGATGACTCGGACAAGCGTTTGCATCTGCTGTTACAGTCGGTAGCACAGGAGGTCTGCAGAAATCAAACGGGAGGTATTTCAGAGGAGCTGGAGCTGCTGTGTCCTCAGAGAGGTTAAAGTAGTGGCAGCTCTTCCGTCTCGCAGGCTATGCCGTGTATCAGCATGATGAAAATAGCCATTCCCCTTGGCTCCAAGTCATATCCTGCCTGAGTGAGCCTTTCTGAGCCCAGGCTGCTCACCCTTTACTCTTTCCTCCAAGCACCTTTAAGTCATATTCCCCAAAACACAGAGAGTGCATTGGCCCTGCATTTTCCAGTGTGCATTTAAAGGAGAGGGGGAGAAACATCTACGTGTTTTAAAACACAGCCAGATTGCAGCTCCTTCACCTCAGCTACACAAATGGTATTATTAATCGATGATTAAAAATCACACCTAATGAACAGCACTGGTAGAAGGACTTGCTCAGAGGAGTACATCCCGTGGTAGGAATGACACGTGGAACTGTGATATGCTCCTGTGGGCTGAGATGGTTATTTAGTGCGCTGCAAATTACTCAGGAATATAAACCTCGGCAATGCAAGGGAGAGCTATAGCAAGGGGAACGTAAGCTAAGGCAGGAAAACAGAAGATGTCTCTTGAAAACAGCAAAATTCTTTGTGAAACAGATTGTTTTTGACAAAACTTTTACAGGAAAGGTGTTGATCTCAACAAACTAGGTCTTTTTTTTGTCTCAAAAGAAAAAAAATTGGCAACAATTTCCCACTGATTCTACAGCAAAGGAAATATGATCTCATCTTCCCTCAGAGTAGCTCCATCAGCTTCCAGGTGATAATTCATTCACCATTGTCAGGCTCTCATCAGTTTACACTAATGGCTCTCTGTGTTTGCATTGTTGATACAACACGTAGAATCACAATATCTGCTATTAATACAGATATTTTTCCTCTTAACTTTTCCAGCTTAAACTCATTAAGATGATAGTCTGGTCCTTAGCTTTACACAGCTGTGAGAAAGCACAGGTTTAGCCGATGCTATCAGTTTTCATGTCTTCTGCAGGAGGGCATCTAATGTGCAACTCCATTTCTGCAGGCACCTCGGAGATGATGAGTTACTATATGGACACAGCCATCGGGAACGCAGCCCCTTATCCTTTGGCTCGCCCTGGAGCGATGGTAAGAAAGGAGTTTGGGTTATTTTTCCGTCCCTAGCAGTGAGTTTTTTCTTCGGTTGCTGTGACTTTGCCAGCCCATTCACTGACACGGCTTGGTGTCGACCGCTAAATACTCCAAGTTTTTACATAGTTGAGAGCAGTGCCCGAATGCTGAGTGTTTACTCGGAGCTTATCTGACCCTCTCGAGCTTGCAAACCTCAACTGGAAATAGGATCACTGCATCGGATTTCCTGTGCTTGTGTTCGGAGGAGGATTGTCAGGGTAACCATTGTCCCAGTGCCTCCGCTCCCCGTGCTGACCTTCGCCTGCCATGGATGAATACAGTGGGCTCAGCACAAAGCAGATCAGGCTTTGGAAAAGGTTCGGTTGGTTTTCTGGAGTTTTTGGATAACTTTGGTGCTCCCTCTCCCGAGCCAGCTCCTTTCTGTCTGTGTTGCTGAGTGGTTATGTATAACATATGTTAGAGTGTGATCCTGGGCATGCCCGTGCCGACTGCCAGCAGCTATGGGACAGGTTTGACAGTGCTTCAACCCTTATTTAGAGAAATCAGACTCTTATTTAGAGAAATCACATCAATAGACGTTTGTCCAAAGAAATGCTGACCACTGTTAAAGATACTAGACAAGGTCAGATGAAAGCTGTAACTCTGAGCTGAGACACCAGGCTGCACAGAAGACTTGCTAGAAAGCAAAACTTTCACCAAATTAGGAAGAAAAGCCCACTCTGACACATGACATATTTCTAACACAGCTCGGTATCTTTCCTTTAAATTGTTCCAAGCATGCATTTGGCTTTTAATATTGATTGGAGATGAAGCAAAACTATTTCCCTGCAGGGAAATAATAATAATAAAAAATGAAAACATCCTGGATTTATTTATATGTGTGTGTATGTTGTTATCCTCTTGTACAGAGATATACACTTGTATGTACCATATATATTATATGGTATATATGTATATATGGTAAATAGGTATATAGTGTATATACATATTGTGTATATACATATTGTGTATATGCATATATATACATATTTATAAACGTATATGTATAAAATAGGTACAAAATAAATGTCCAAAATAAATGTAGAAAATAAAACGAAAATTATATCCCAGGATTATTTCCAGATACCTATATATGCTTGTATATATAATACATGTATTTGATATACAAAGTATAAACATAACTTTATATACAATACAAACAAACATGTGTAATATATGACAGTTATAACCTAGGATTATATACGTGTGTGTATATACATGCCTGTATCACACATATTAACAATACACGAATATACATATATAATGTATTATGTGTAAGCATACGATAATACAGTGTACTATGTAAGATATATGTAATAATACATGTTTATATAAATATACATGTGTGTAGATATACTTCATGTGTGCATACCACATATGTATATATACATGTATATATACACACACATAAATGTCCGTGGACACAGAAATATAAATACAACTGACATAAATATAAATACAAATAACATGAATATAAATATAAATGTAACAATCACAAGTAATATCAATATAAATAGCTATATGAACACAAATATGATGGCTTGCCCCCACTCCTGCCAGCGTGGGGCCCCCCATAGATCCAGGGCTGTGACCTGGGCAGGCCGCAGCCCCTCCTCTCCCACACAGGCCCCCCACATTTTTCGGGGGGACTATGGGGCCTCCTGCTTCATCCTGCCAAAAAATAAGGGTTCCAGCTGGTGGGGCTAAAACATGTCCCCTCTTATGGCGGGTGTCCTCCC
>NW_009627808.1:16239-25032 GCF_000690535.1 Cariama cristata
CCTGCCGCCATCTTGCTCAGCACAGCCTCACTGCAGGCCTTCATTGTTTTTTTCCTCATGTTTAGTTAAAAAAGGGCCTTTCTGGCCTCGTCGTGACACCCTTCAGCCAGGTGAGTTTGGATGACACTGTTTCTTCCGAGCAAAGCCTGCCAGCCCAGGGCTTCATGCCTGATTTGGGGAGGGAGGGGGAGAGGTGCTCTGCCTCCCTGCAGAGGGCGGCCATTTCAGGGGCCCGCTCCCCTCACGCTTTTCCCTCTCCTGCTCCCAGAAGCAAGGTGCCGCCGGCCCCTGTGAGGATCCCTGGGTGACCTGCGGCTTTCAGTCCACCTGCTGCCAGCCGAGGACATGCTGCCCGCTCTGGGATGAGCCTGCCACGCAAGAAGTGCCCACCGGCCTGGAGCATTACAGCACGGGTAGGACACCATTTTGGGGATGGGTTTGCAAACCAGGACGGCTCCTTTCCCCTCTGTGCCGTGGGGCTTGGCAGCGTGCTCAGGTGAAAGGACGAGACTTAAAGGTCCACCATGCTCTTGTTTGATGTCCAGCATATCCCTCTTGTCTCTTTGTTCCTATATTTGCTTTCTGTCCCAGTCGTGACTTAATTTATTGGGGTGTTTTGCCCTTAATGCAGCCATAGGGCACCTAGCACAGCATCACCAGGTTGGTACCTGCCTTGCTGACCATCAAGGGTCTCCCCCGGTGGAGATGGGGCCAGAAAGCACATAAAAAACTTAAAGCTGCTTTGTTTAACTATTCTTCTCCTGTCGGAGTGATGCTGAGGGATGGGAGCTTCCTTCTTCCCCGCCATGGCATGGATGCGGGGCTGGGAGAACCCCTCTCTTCTTTCAGGTGGTGATTTTGATGTCCTGTGTGCATCTCCCTTTCATTTAGGGACTGCAACCCCAGTTACTGCTCCCCGGGGTCTTGACAGACATGGGGGTCTCCAAGAGGATACCATAGGCAAGGTGGACCTGCCAACCTGCTGGTTGCATATTTGGCATTTCTCATGGTGTTTGCAGGACTGATGTCCTCGCCAGTGGCTTTGGAAAGTGGCCTTCATGGAAGGTTGCAAGGAGCTGAGGACTCCTGAGTTTTAATTCCACTGTGGTAGTAATTTTGGGTCTCTTGCTCTTCTTGCTTATTGCCTTACTCCTTGGGAGGGTGGTGGCATGGTCTTCAGGTAACCACAACTGGAGATGCGTGGTTGTGCTGTGCTGTCAGGGCTGCATGGTTGCAATGTGCTCCACAGCTAAAGCAATTCACTGACTTGGGCTAGATGATCATCTTCTCTAATGCATTCATAATTTGAAAGTCGTTACAAAATCGCCGGTGACTAATTCTTGCCCTGCACGTTGTTCAACCTGTGAAATCTTCAAGCTGAGCTTGCAGTTTGGGCTGCTTCTTGTATAACCAACTGGCAGCGCAGATGTTGGGCGGGCAGTTGGTCCTCCTGCCTGCGGGACGGGTGATGAGGCATCAGCAAAGAGCCCTTGTTGTGCCGTGGTAGAGGAGAGGGCTCAGGTACGCCGTGGCGCAGGCAAACCACAGGAACTAAGTGAAAGAACTCAAGTTGCACGAATGTGACCTTTGCGAAGGGCCGATATGAAGTTTATGTTTCACTTAAGTCCCACATAAGCCTATCATGAAGCACTTAAATCCCATGTAAGCTTTTGCATGGCATGTGCTGGTCTTCTGTGACTTGTTCCCGGCTCGTTAGTTATGCACATTGGCCCCCTGGGAGGGGAAAAGCCCTGATGTTTAGAGACTTTTTGCAGCTAAAGAGTTCAGCAGAACCAGTAACTGTTGAGGTCAAATGTACAGTTTGAAATCTCTCCTTGGCAAATATTCAGGCATTTCGAATTTTTTTTTTTTTCTCCTTTGGTGAGCACTTGTGTGCGAGCGGGAGATGGACACAGAGCGCTGCGCCTGTGGCTGGAGCAAAACTCTGCTGCCTATTCCCAGCCGTTCTTATTTCAGCTATTTGCTCAACTCCTGTGGGTGACCTCTCTCAGCATGATGTCAACTCTGCTCTGATGAAATCTGCCCTTGCAGCATTTGGATTTACTCAAACATTTTGCAAATCTGTGCCTGGAAAGTTTTCTTTGTGTTTTTTTCCCTACCCTCTCCCCTTTGCTGTGAAAGTCCTCTCTCCAGGGACCGACATATCTGCAACCCAGATCTTCATTACCCCATACTGCGTCTGTGAAATTTCGTGTTGCAGAGACTGGAGCCTGGTTCAAGCCTCAGTGAAGCCAGTGGGGAAAAAAAAAAAAAGAAAAAAAAAAAGCTGTCGTTGCCTTCAACAGGTTTTGATCAAAGTTTTGGTACATTGGGATGGGTAGGACAGGCCTCTGCTTCTCTTGTAATACCTAAGAATTACTTTTCAGTTCTTCCTGTTGCAATGCAAGGTACTCTTTCTCTGATTTTTTTTTTTTTTTAATGCTGCTGTTTCTTCAGTCTAGAGCAGTTTCTAATTTTAAATGAGAGGAAACTCTCATTTGTATATACCGCTAGGAACGGTCTTTCATTTCTCCTTTGTGTTTCGGGTGCACATTAAAACCATTTGTCATCTATTCTTCTGGTGTACTAGAGGCTATTTTGGTTTTCATGGTCTTGATGTTGGTGAAAGAAACAAGTCAACAAGGAAAATGCAAGTGTGAATATATCCTCTCGCAATAGAAAACCACAACATTTCTAAAAGTTTTAGAGCTGCTTGCGTTTAGAGAAGATATTTTGCCTTTGAAGCTTGGGTGAGTTTATTTACGTTGTGCTTGAAGTCCGATTAGATTATTCAGTGAGATGGATAAAGGAAAGCCTGAAGTGGATTTAGCTTGTTGATAAAGGCAAGAAAAGGTGGTGGTGTTTTTTGTTTAAAAAGCAAAAATTTGGAAATGGTATAGAGTCAGTTTCATTTGTTAGCTTGCTACCACAATCTGTGGTGCATATGTTGGAACTATTACCGCCCAGAGAATCAACCTAAACTGGGTCTACAGCAAGCAAAGGGCACGTCCCAGAGATGGTAGAAAAAAACTAGCAAGAAGGGACCTGCTGCCTGATGATGAAAAGTAGCTCTGCTCCTTGGACAGGTAGGAGTCTAAAGGCCATTGCACCTTCGCTGAACCACCTGACAGCCCAAAATTAAGGGTACCATGTGTCTGCCCGAAGCGGCACGCTTGCTGAAAGGATGCTGAAAGCCACACTTAATGCCGTATGTTTAATTCATAAGGTAATAGTATCCTAATATTAACCTCTGGTAGTATTTTTTTGGCTGATACAAGGTTAGGCATAAAACTGGAGTGGAGGAAAAGATTTGATAGCGGTGTTATAATTTCAGCATGGACATAGTCCTGGCTGTGTTGCCTTTTGAGCCAAGGCCACTTTCACAAACTCTTCCACTCTGAACGGGTTTGTTTTCCTTAGTGATAGGGGAGATAAAACTGTTGTTAATGGCAAGCGAAGGATGAAACAACTCTGGCTGAAGAAGTTTCTATGACTGTTGTTGTGCTGAATTAGCACGCTTGGACTGAAGGTGCTCCCAGCCTTTTGGATGCTGCAGGAGCATTTGGGGGAGTGATCCTGCTTTCACTGGTGCAAATGGGATTGGCTTTGGAATTTGCAAGGCAAGAAATCAAATTAAAGTCTTTTCTAGAGGAGTCTGATGCCTCCATGAAAGCAGTCCAGCTGATTTCGGTCAGGCTTCCCACACCAAGACACTGTCATGAATAGAAGGTATCACCTTTGGCTCACCCCCAACACCCAGCACCGTTCAGGCTGGTGCTATGGGAGACCAGCCTTACCGAATCTGTTGCTGATGCTATCTGGACAATCAGCTTAGTGCCACCTCTCACCCCACAATAGTTTGGGGGTGGCATGTCCCTAATGCAGCAAACCTGCATCCAACCCCCTGCTGCTTCACGGACATTGGATCCCTGAAGCCTGGGCCATAGTGGTGTTGTGCTGGGTTTAGCAGGAAAGCAAAGCCCTTGTAGCTGGAGCAATGCAGACAAAATAGGGATGCTCTTTCTTTGCCCCCACCCTGCTAACTCTGGCTGTGATCTTCCTTCAAGCTCAGCTCTCAGCCCAGCCTGGACTGCAGGCAGGAGTCCCACGGAGACTGCCTGCATCCGTGGCGAACTCTCCCTGCTTTTCCCCACGTTGCCCCCTCCTTCACCAGGAGACCTGCTCTTTATGTGGAGAGCCCTGGAGGAAAGCTCTTTTCTGTGAGCGGTTTCTGGGCTGTCTTCCAGGCCCACGCTTGGAGGAAGGGGGCTTGGGGAGGAGGAGAGAGGTGGGGGGAAGGTGAAAGCTGACCAGGCTCAGCCCGATGGCTTCTCCAGCTGCAGCACATTTTCTGAGCGAAGCTTTTTTTTTAAAAAAAAAAAAAATCTACATTTTTTCATGTCCTTTTATCCTATTTTTAACTGCGTCCTCCTTCCTTTTCTCAGCCTCCTCCAACACTTCCCCCCCTCCCCTGTGCTGCTGCTGCCTCCCCCGCACGCTCTCCGCAGAGATGAATGGGCGTCTTTTCACAGGACACGCACATCTGCTTGTGGCTGCGAGACCTAGCAGGACTTCTCAGGCAGCTCTCCTGAACCGGCCAGTCTGTCCTCTCCCTCCTTAATAAATGAGGAGCAGGCAAGGGAGGACGTGGAGGAAGGTGAAAGGAAAGAGAACAAGGGGAGAAAAAAAAGGGGTGAGCCACCATGGGAGGGATGAGCGAGAGCCGAGGCAGCGGATGCTAGTTCACTTCAAGGCTCAAAAAAAGCCGTGCACAAAATCCTGCCTCTACCCAACCTGTTGCCGGTCATTCTCCCAGATCTGCAGCCCTCCTCGGCCGTTTGCTGGTGGCCCAGGGGATGAATGAACCCTTTTTGCTGGGCTCTGTTGTCATCCTCTGGCCAGCGAGGCCTCTCGCAAGCCTTGGGGTCTTTAAAGCCTGGTTGGAATGGGTTTCTTTGACCCTTTTTCTTCCTGCCAGTCTTTGGGTGTTTCATTGGCTCCAGTTAAAGGCATGTCACATCTACTACACTTGGGTTTGTTGAAGGACACGCATAATTTTCTCCATTAAGAGCACTTATTCCAATCTGTCGGTGGAGAGCAAAGATCCCTCTATGCCTTGTGAACAAATTGGAGAGCTGTGGGCTGCCTGTGGTGTCTTAGACCTTGGCAAGGGCCCTGTGAAGGATGCTGAGCGGTTACTGGTTTGCTCTTCAGGTCAGTGGGAGCTGGACTCAGTGTCTGATTTGGGTGGATCCTAGTTGTTTTGTGGGTGAAGAAAACACATGCAGGTGACGCTACGATACCTAGTTACGCTCCCTCTGCATCTCCACTCTAACCTGCTGCAAGTCAGCACTTGGAGAGGTTTAATTGCACTGAAGCAATAGAATGACAAAAATCCAGGCTTTCGCTTTTCCATTTGTTTCCTGCCTGACTCTAGAAAAATCCCTGTCTTGCCTCTCAAAGACAAAACCCAAGGGAGCTCCCTGCGCGTTGGGTCATCACCAGAGAATGAGCGCCGAGCTCTTTTCCCACTTGAGCTGCAGTCTGGCGTCAGCTGGGGATCAGCTGCCGTGCAAGGAGGAATCGTGCTCTGAACAGGACATTGGTCCCCTGGATGAGGCTGGGTGAAAGATGGAAGGTTATTGCTTGGTTTTTGGGTGATGCCTGAAGATTTGCTGAGGGCCTCTGGTATAACAGGGAACGGGAGCTCAGCAAGAGGGAAAACACGAGTCAGCACGCTGCGCCAGGACCGCCGCAAAAATGAGCAGCAGCACTGGCAGCTTCGGCATGCCATGGGGAAGGAATAACTTGATGTAGAGTCAAGAAGGAAAGGGACTAAGCAACAGGGTATTCAGGTCTTCTGTGGTGCCTGGAGGATGACTGCAGAACTGTCTTGGGTTGTTCTTGAAGTCGGATTGATCCCTCTGTAGAGATGGAGCGAGGTGGATGTACTTGTTTCTTTTTCCAGAGGAGGAAGTTATCCTCTGCCATCAAATACTTGCTTCAGACAGGCCACGCAAAGCACAACTGGGGTTTTTTTGAGCTTTCCCAAACTTCTTGGCCTACAGACCCATAGTGGGCAACCAGAGCACCCTCTCTAGAGGGTTTGGGTTGCACGTGGCCAGCCCTTCTTGTAGCAGCACCTAAGTGGGCTTTGCTGTGCTGGCACGGAGCAGGGAAGGCAGCATAAGTGAGGCCAGCTACTATTTTCTCTCCGGATGGACCGGACTAGCTGGGTGTTACCAGGATAGCTATGTGCAGGGCAGGCAGAGGGGGACGTGGGGAGCGCGGGGAGCTGGAACCCTGAAAACAGCCTGTTTCTTTCAGCTCCTGGCAGCATGAAGCACCTCTCTCTCCCTCCAGATGTTCGCTGTGTTTATAGCTGCTGAAGCAAGAGACTGAACTCTCTCATTAATATGTTTCTCTCTCCCTTTCCCCCCCGCCCCTCTCTCTCTCGCAGTGAAGCCAGAAGTCTCAGCTCAGAGGTTGCAGCTGGAAAGGAGCTGGGGGTGAGGGGTGGGAGAGAGAAGGGAGGTGTATGCGAGCCTCCCATCCCATTCAACTCCCCCTCTCCACTTTCCTCCCCCCGAATCCTCCCAAAATACACATGCCCCGCAAAAAGAAAAACACTAGCAGATTTTTTATTTCAGAAAGTAAACACTTAGGCCATGGGGGTCTGGAGGTTATGGGAAAAGAGGAAACCATTGGGCTAATCAGGCCGGCACACACTTCCCCTGCTGAAATAAACCAGAAATCATTGCATTACCGGGCGCCGCCGTGGTTAACCCTGGTGCTGCCAACACAGCTGAGCGCTGGGGAGCTGCGGAGAGCCCATAGCCTGCCCACGCATTTTCCCCCAATCCCTGGTTTTTAGCCAGGGCGAAGTGCCGATGTGGAAGGGGAGCCAGCACTCTGGAGCAGCCCTTTGGCATGCCGGTCCTTTGGGAACAAGCCGTCGGGAATTTTTGAGTAGGAAATGAAGCCTTTTTTTCTATGGTTTATGAGCTATCCTATAGAATTTCATAGTTATTCTTGCCTGAGAACTCTGCCTGACGGTTGCAAACCTCTACAGAGAGGAAATCTTTCTCTGCTTGAATCAGCGAGATTTGGGGGTAATTTCTGCAGAGCTTTGAGCGGTTTTCAGAAAGCTCTTTTCTTCACCCTTGCTAGATTTGCATTAGGTGTATAAACGATCAGATTACTGATTGTTTGGTTGCAAACCCTTCGGGGAGGAATCCTTCCTGCTGTCTTTTACTCCTGCGTTTGTAAAGCACCCAGCATATGGGATCTGGCTGTAAGATGGGAGACTCTTGATGCTCCTGCAGGACAAAGAATAACTGTAGGCCAGGTGTAAGTGAGCTAATGGGCCCTTTGTACCAACTTTACAAAGAGATCTCAATTTACCCTCTCTAAGTCTGGCCTTGGACTTCCCCCGGCTGCTTTCGCAGTCTGAGCTGCATACTATAAATGGATGCTTACTACCAGGTCTTGCACATTTTGAGACCGCTGCAGCTATCTGTGTTTCAGAAAGGCTGAATCTCTACACACGAATGTTTATCACCGTAAATTAATATTAGAAATTTGTCCATTACTGTGAGCCTGGGACTGTTTGATCAGAGCTCCTCGCCGCGATTGCTGACTCCCTTTACATCCTGCCAGGCTGAGATTTTCCAAGAAGCCCAAATGGATTTTGCATGCAGCTCCTTGTTGCATCCAGGCTGCTTTGGAAACTGCAAATCATAGCACGGTGCCCATGCTGACACGGTCTGTGATGGAGTTCACGGTGCAGCACCCTAAGCCGATGTTCTCCCACAAGCCTTCCCTCTGCTAGCAATTAATGAGAGAGAAGATGACTGAAAGGAAAAGCCAGCGTGGAACACTTTCTAGCCAAGGGAAAGTGATCTTTCCGTCGGAAGCTGCCCAAGAAGGTTTTACCTCATCTGTTACAGTGTAAGCGTTGGCGGTGAAAGGTGCCGTCACCGGTTCCTCGAGCCATCAGCCCAGCTCTTGCAACATTCCCACCAGAAGGCAAATCCCCAGATAGCGCACGATAGGGGAGCTGCAGACCTGCCGTGTCCCACCCTGCTATCTCAAGAATGCATTTGAACGGTAGCTGTTTCTGCAGCCTCTGGAGGTCGAGGCTTCAGATGGAAATCAAGCTCTAGGAGATAGTCCCACGGGGCAAATTTCAGAATTTTTGGAGTTGGTGTTCAGCTCAGATAAGCCCTTGAGAGCTCAGATACTTTATCTGAACCTTATCTGAGCTATTTGCATCACTTCAGTCTGAGAAACTGTGCTGTCAGACGCTTGGGGAGGGGGGTGAGTCGTATTAGCATGGACTGTCTTTTTTTTTATTGTTATTTTTGACACACAGACACCTCCAGGAGGATTAGACTGCCCTGTGCCTTATGTAGCTGAAGGACCTTACATGCAGGCTGGATAGGTGAAGAGCAGGAAGGAGAAATACCATGCTTAGAGCCACACAAGAGTAAGGACAGGATTAGGACAAATATTCCTTGAAAGCCCTGTAAGGGATTGCATCTCTCTTCTCTCTTTCTAAAATTGAATAGAAATAAGCTCGAGCTGTCCCTGCCATTAATTGTGGATGGAAATGATTTCTCCTTTTCAGAGCAGCCCCAGGTCTGATCTTTCTCAAAAGTAGTGTGCTTTCTGCACCTTGTTTACTAGACCATTTTTTGTGCACATGAAGTTTCTCACCTTGTCTGGAGCTCCTGGGAGGAAATACGGGGTCTGTTCTCTCTCGCTGCTCTCCTAGCATCTCTCCTCTTCATT
>NW_009627808.1:25063-32290 GCF_000690535.1 Cariama cristata
CAGCAATCAACTGTTTGACTGAAAGGACCCTGCAGTGCCTGGTCCATATAATGCAACATCCTCTTTCCAGACGGTGGGGTGGTTTCATTCTCCTGAGCTCTCGGTCCTAGAGGCTCTTCCCCAGCATCCGTGGTCTTTTTATGGAGGAAGGGTTCTTGGGGATAAGAACAGCAGATTTAGGAGATGTGGCTGAGATCTTACAGCTGGGATTTGGAAGACCTTGGCTACATCACTTAACAGAAAGTCTTTAGGCATCTAAACCCCACTGACTTCGATTGGAGTGAGATGCCTAAATGATTTGAAAGGCTGCCTATGAGCCACTGCGTAGCAGTTTCTCACGTTGGAGATGCAGATGATTAATTCATTGCGCATTTTATTGCGATGCTTAATTCATTGAGGTCAGGCGAGTGGCTGGAAGTCCCTGGAGAATGGTGTTGTACAACTGCTTGATATTGTAAAACCCAAAAATAGACGTCTTTTAAGTGATACCAAGCTGCTAGCGTGGCTGTCCCCTTGAAGCTGCCTACAGTCTGCTGAACACGTGCTGAAGTTTACACAGCCCACCGGATGGACCTTCCCCTGTGGGGTTTTGTATCAATAGGCTTTGAAAAAGTTGCAGCAGGTCAATTGTTGGCTGTTTCACAATAGATGAAATATGATTTCTCTCTCTGCAGCTGGTTCCCGGGAAGGGAGGCTGCCTCTCTGGCAGCAGGCAGGGCTAATGAGGTTGTGTGTGTACCTCGGGAAGATGGTTTCTTTGCAGAAGAGCCATGGGAGACTTGCAGCGGGCGGCTTACTGGCCTCCAAATGACTTGAGTGAGGTGTGGGAAAAGCTTGGGATGGAGGGTGGAATTTGCATGCGGCCTTATTTTCGGCATTAGGCTTGTGAAAGGAGATTCTCAGCCAGCGTGAGCGGCGCAGGTCCATCCTTTGGGAGCTGCCTTTGGAGACCTCTGATCCCCTCTTGAGAGGCAGGGTTCCTCTTTCGGTGTTTTTTCTTCCCCCGCAACGCTGCAAGGGCAGGTTAAAATTCAAGGCCAGGATCTAGCCTTTAAACCCCTAAAGCCTGCCGTGAGCCTGCGGGAAAACAGGGTTGGCGTCAACCCACTCAGAGGGAACGCTGCCATCGATTTCGGCAAGGGGGAGTGGATGGATGCACACACCAAAAAGCAATATAATAAAGTTCATGACAGGACTTCCCTTCCTGGAAAGGGAAACAAGGCCGCTGACATGGCATACGCTGTGTGAGCAGGGGCGCGTGGAGCGGCAAAAAAACTTGTAGATATTTGTGCTTCTTGTAGCACAAACGGGATGCAGCAAAAGAAACTGCTCCACCAAAAGCAGAGATTTGATTTCTAAGAAGAACTGGCCCAAGCTACATCTCCTTAACTCATCAGCAACTATTTTTCAGGAGTCAGAAATGCCTTTCTCCCCTGGTTTGCGTGATTCACTCTCCACATCCTAAGTTCAAAGGGGGGGCAGAGGACACTCGTTTTGGCCAGACTGATGTCAGCATTGAGGGAGAATAGGAAAAAAAGGAGGAGATGCCCCAAGGGAGCCTGTTCATGGAAAATTTCTAATTTGGTCAGTTCCAGGCATCTCACAGAAAAGCCTGCGCTTGGGAGATTTCAACCCGGTTTTGCAGGCTCAAGAGGCATGGCTAATTATGGAAGGTAGTGATGGAAATAAAGCTGGCATCTCAGTCCTGCCCTGGACCAGCTCTTTGCCACGCTGCAACCTTGGGGGTATCTGCATCTCCTGTCAAACATCTCCAGAGGTGATCAGACCTTCTTTTCCCCTGCTTTGCATCTAGTTACTGCCTAACCCCAGGAGACCAGATGCTTCTTTTGTCTGGCAGCTTTGGTTGTGTTGCTATCCAGGCAAACAGCTACTACATGAAAGTAGTAGCAGTTTCCCTTGCTTTACAGTAATCAAAATGACAGGATAACGAGGCAACCCAGTAGCCTGCTTTGCCTTCCGCTTGTGCTGAGTTTCAGGCTTGGTGTCAGCTCAGTCCCCTATCTAGATGAAATACGTCTTTTTTTTTACTTTTCTTCTTGTTGCTGCCAAAAGTGACAGATTGTTTTGCGGAAATCATCAATATTTTGTCAAAATGAAATCCAAACATTTCCAGCCAAAACTCAGCGGTTTTTGGTGATGGCTGTGTTGATGCAAAAACTAATCTCCGTGGGAAATGCCAACATGGAAAGAAAATGGAGAAATAGGTTGGGCTGTTCTGCAGAATACTTCTCCGGGCTCTCTGATTCAGATGTGTGTCTGAGGGACTGCAAAGCAGAGGGTGGTTGAACCCAAGAGCTTAATCTGGACCACTCGTATGTTTATTTAGACCAAATTCGTGTAAACAGACGTGCTCTGTTGACATGCACAAGGAGCCCAGTCTGTGTAGTTTGTGCCACAAAGTATGCGTGCACGATAAGTACCGATACTCGCTCCTCGCTTTCCAATATCAGGACGTGATGCTTCATCCAAGCTACAGCTTCAAGCTAAGGGAAGTTATTTTTAAGGTTTCATCCATCCGCTTTTGCCTCATTGTATGTCGCCCTGTCTTTCTTCCCCCCCACGTTTGCACCTAGTAAGGCTGTCGGTCTGCCTCTGTGTTTAGCATAGCAGATACTTCCATAACCATCCATCTTCTGAAATCCCTCCCTGGGGGCCTCGCAGTGCTGTAGACAGCAGCTACAGTGGCATCGGGCCGTGGTGGGAGGACCTTCCGCTCCCCACCCACCTGAAACGAAATGGTTTTATCGGAGCTCTCCCACGCCTGCCAAGTGCATCTCGATGCTCCCCTCCCCGTTGCTGCCGCTCCTCACTTCATTAGCGCCGGAGATGTTTATAAATGGAAGAGATAATATTTTTCGTTTCCAGTTTGGGTTTCCAGGGCAGCCACTTTCTAAAGCACTTAGGAAGTTTAGAGAAGACGAGGTTATATAAACGATTTTTCCCCCCTGGGCTCTTATTAATCAAGTGGCTTGTGGAGCCATTCCCATAGCTTTGGGATCAAGGGCACTAGCTGGGTGAGGGGAGGCAGGCGGTTAATACAAGACATCTTTTTCTTGGCTCCTGCCCTTTTTTTGGTAGGTTTGCGATGAATGAAGCAGTCAAACCTGGCTGTTGGGGTTTGAAAGCAGCCGGAGGGCTGAGTAGCATGCTCCTAGGTTACATTCAAACTGTGTTTTGGGCTTGACTCTTCTATTAGCCCCTTCTAGGCCTTCAAGGGAGTCACGTAGCATCTTCTAATGATGATTTACCTGGCCCTGTTGATACACCCTTGTAAAATTTGATTATTTGATGTAAAACGTTTGCATTTCCTGAGCATAGGGTAAATACGATTTCGATAGCAATGGGCATTGACTTGATCCTTGTGCTTTTACAATGAAACCCTATGGGCATGCATACACACACACTAATTAATATATTTCCTGGCAAGCCCTGATGCATTTCTAAAGCTTTCCAGAATTTTCTCACCCAGGCTTCAACAGCGGCTGCTACCTAGAACGGCTGTGAGCAGCACGGGTGGCTCGTGGGTTTGGAAAACAAGAGGAAGCTTTGGTTCCCATTAGAATGAAACCAAACTCTGCCTCCTCCTTCGTGTCTCCCCACCACGAGAGCTGAGGAATGAGGTCTTTTTGTTTTCCTCGGGTGGATGGAGCTTCGTCTGTAGTGGCAGGTCCAGCTGTTTCAAGCCTGAAGCCGAAGGTCCACAGGAAATCAGCTCACGCGTCTGTTGATCCGCCTTCCCAGTTTTCCAGCCATACTCTTTCAGTGTGAAAATAATGATTTAAATAGCCAAGGGTGGAAAATAATGATTTAAAGGGGGTAAAGGGGATATTCACAACTATTGCTGACTGTAGACTTGGCAGAAGGAAACTATATATCTTCCGGGTCTTGGGAGCGTGTGAGAAAAGGTGTTGAACATCTGGAGTGATTTAGCAGTTTCGTGCTGTTGTGCGAGGCTACGTGCTCGTGTTGGTGCAAACGTAGCTCACCCCGAAGAACCGGGATGGGTTGACGGAGAGAAAAGCCGTTGGTGGCATTTGGCTTGAGCAGGTACCGGTTGGGTGTTGTGGAAGAGCCGTGTTGACCTCCTCCAGGGACAGATGATGGGTTGTGGTGGCCCCTGGCCTCCCTGAAGCATTGCTGAGGACGTTGCAGACAGCCTCTGTGATGTTTGGTGTATGGTCTGAATAAATTTTGTTGACTTGCCAGAACTAATTTTCAGATTGGAAGGAAACTCCAAGCGTCAGAGATATATTTTGTTTCATCTCACTCGTAATCAGGCTTCCCAGCTAAAGAGGAAGATTCGTTTCAGCTCATCTGCATCCAAGACCTACCCCTCCCACAGAAACCTCCTCAAAGAGGTGAACTAACTGGGTGAAAAGGGGGTTTGTCAACAGATTAAATTGACTTTTTTTTTCACATTTTGAAATTTCTTCCCATTTTAAAAGTGCAAATATAGAAAGTTTTAGCCCAGGTTGAATGACACACCATTTTCCTTGTTTATTTTCTTTTCACTGTTCTAACCCAATGGGAAGTGTGTGAAAAAAAACCCAAACTGGTTTGCATCAACCCAGAACATATTTAGAAAAAATATTTACGTCTGCTTTTTTTCCTCCAACTACCAGCAAAGCACAAAAAAAAAAATAATCAGCTGTTTTCACAGCTTTTGCTGCAGGCAGCGGGGAAGCGGATAGGGAAGCGAACAAGTTTGTGTGCTGAACCCCCTTGTATCTGAAGATCTCTGTTCAACAGCTTTCTGAAGAGAATGAAAAAACCTGAAATAACCGGTGATGATGATGATAGCTGGAGATGGGTGACCATACTTCCACTGGAGTCTCCAGCTCCTGCTGACCAGCTGTCTCTTCCCCATTTACACCAGCAAGGATTTAGGACCTAGGCGAACTAATCAGGAGACCCTCATGGGGAGAGAGGCGTGTTATTTAATTAGCTTTACAATGGACTGACTGGGAGGCACGTGGTGGCTCTAATGGAAGGAGATAGATGTCCTTTTAGCTGGGCTAATTGTTAGGAAATAGCAGAGTCTTTGTTCAGCCCCAGCATGTGGCCTGTGATCTCTCAGAGCCCAGGGGCTGCCCGCTTATAATTTTAGACAGATCTATTCAAGCCTGCTCTGTAGTGCAGGGCCGAACAAGACGGGTATTGTTGCAGAGCCAGGATCGTCGTCCAAGAAAACCACCCCGAAAAACCCAAACACGTGTAGAGAGGAATATTTCTCTGTCGTTTATTCACTATCGGGCCGGGTTGCCAAGCGGAGACAATTGTAAGCGAGGTTTCCAGCGCTGGGTGAGGGTTTTTCCTCTCTGAAACACATACGCAGGAGAATCCTTCATCCCAAGAGCGATGCGGCGGGCTGAAGGGGTGTCTTTGCCAGCAAAGCCTGTCTGGGAAGGGCAGCTTTAAGGCTGTAATTGCTAGTGTGGGTCTCATCCTGTAATTCCCTGGCTGTGGGCATGGTATACGTGGGGTAATCGTGCCCATCGCCGAATTATCTCCATAGACTGCCTGTATGCAGTGGTCATGGTGGGACAGTGGTTTGGACCAGAGGGATCTTGGCTGTTGGATCAGTGTCTGTGCCTCCCAGGGTCCTGCGTGACAAGGGACCGGAATCCCAGTTCAAATCTCTCTCTGGCGAGACCCCATCCCCATCCCCATCCCCTGAACTTTTCATTGGGAACTGCCGAACCGATGCTCCCAGGCCCTTGTGAAGCGAGAAAGTGTCATTTCATTAATAAAAGGGGATGAAGGCACAAAGGTTTGTAAGAGGTCATGTGGAAATATTGACCAGGAATTAAACTTCCATCTCTTGAACCCCTCTGTCCTGGCCACAGTGTTAACCTGGGGGTCATTGCAGTCAAGTGTTTTATTTCCCCACGCTGCCCACTTCCAACCGGCTGTGTGCAAGCGTGTTTATCTGGTGTCTGCCATTTCTTAGGCTGTAAATTTGTATACTAGACATCGGTGCTGGACTGACCTTCCTTGGGAGGTGCTTGTGTGGCTCCTGGCACCTTCGTGAAAGTGAAATGTGGCTGTTACTTGGTATTTCTCGAAGCAGTGGGTCTTTTTTTTGTTGTTGGTGGTTTTTTTAAAAGATTGAAAGAGCAGATATGTGTTAGTGAATAGAGTCTAGCTGTCCAGGAGATCTGCTTTATTAGCAATGATCCCAATGCCTCTGCTTCATAATCCCTCAGCTGCGTCCCAGGGAAGGGGATCTCGAGGACCATCAGAAATGGGTTCAGTAAGCTCTATCGCCAGAGATCGGTGAATGCCAAGGGTGAAGTCGCAAGCAGAGATTTGTTGCTTAAGTCTGAGCTGGCTGCATTTGTTTCTTCTATGAAGGATGCTGCCCAAGAGATCTGACCAAAGACGAGAGGTCCTACAGGTGAGGTTTGATGTATATCATCTGTCCGTGCTCAGAGTAATTGTGAATATCAAGAGTTAAACAGCAAAAATCCTCAGGTTATGTTTACCAAGAACTCAGTGCCGTTACTTGAGGAAGAGAAGGAAAATGTACCGAGAGCAAACAGCACTCGGAACAGTTTACGAGGATTTTCCATCCAGCTAGTTCTTCCAGCAGGGTTACAAGTGAGTGACAGCACCCCCCGCCAACGAAATTCAAGGCAGAATGGCATCGCTTGAGCCCAGATTAACTAATCAGGTTATGAATCAGCATGGGACCTCTGGGAGACCAATAGCAGGAGGCACTTGAAGATGCTCAAGCAGCTTGAGAGACTGTTGATTGAGGTACCCACGGCGTGTCGACTGGAGCTGTTGCTCCCTCGCAGCCACGCAGGGATGTGTGTGTGCTGGAGTCCTGACTCCTAGCTGGCCACAAAGATGCTTTTGTGAGCCATCTCCGCTGGGAAGTTAATGAGAGCAGGAGTCGGGGAGGCTCGGAGGCGGCTTCCTCTGCTTTCGCCTGGAGGGCAATCAGAGACGGTATTGTGGCAGCGATGTCTCGGGGCTGAGCCGGGGCCTGAGGTCTGGATCTCCGCAGCGTGAACAGAAACTTGCTTTTAATGCAGACAGTGCGAAGGATGGGGACTTTCCGTGACTCCAGCCCTATAGCGCGGAGCAGCGAGGGGACCCCAGAGGCCACAGCCATCTGGGTCACAGAGGAGCCAACGCTTTTGTGATGGTCAGCACCTCCTGGCCACAAATGCTAGATCTGAGAGCAGCCTGCTTTCCCTA
>NW_009627808.1:32305-36176 GCF_000690535.1 Cariama cristata
ACGCAGTAACTAAGGAACTCTATTTCCATGCCCTCTTCTTAGCCGAAAACAGGAGGCTGTAGTCACCAGGACTACTAATCTAGCCTCCTTTTAGCAGTGTAAAACAACTCACTCAAATACTTCCCAGCTATTGAAAGAATTTCTCATATCATTTTAAATTCCAGGAAAGGTATCTCCCTGGGGAATGGTCATGGCAGCTGCTTGCTCTTTCCTCTCATTGCAGAGGGCCACCTCCACGCCCAGAGCCACCTCCCTGCTCTTTCCTTTCTTGGAGTGGTGGCTGCTGCTCTTTCCAACAATGTCCCCCTTACGATAAATCCTTTCATGTCTCCGTTTCTCCCTGGAATTGCACAATACTTTTTTTCTTTTTTTTTTTTTTTTCCCCCTTCCCTAAGCTGTGCCTCAAATGAGGAGGATTAAGAGTTTTGTCTCGTGCCCTCTGGATATTGTTTACTTGACAAAACATCAAACCGAAGCCCTGACCGCTTGCGGTCATTAAAAATCCCATGGCAGTTTTGGGGAAGGCTCCAATTTGGCTAATTACGTTCTGCCATAAATATCCCCCTGCAGTTTTAATTGGATATGGTGTTCTTCATTTCCTGTCCATAACAGCTGGGTGGTGTTGCTCCGCGTTATTACGTAGCTGTTGTATTTCACCCCAGAGGTGGCCGCGTTTTGGTAGCAGCGGTGCTAGGAAAAGCTCCTTCTCCAGACTATCGATAACACCGAATCTTGAGCCTGCTGTAACGAGAATGGGTAAATCCGAGGGAGAGGAGAAGCTGTCCCAGCTCCATAACATCTGGAGGAGAGCCAGCAGCTGCCCATTTGCAAAAGGGCCGCGACGGGAGGGAGTTTGGCCCTGCTGAAGAAAAAAAAACCAGGCAGAGGGGTGTGGGAAGAGCTGCCCTGCCTGCGCTGCCTGTTCGGAAATCACGGCAAAGGCTCCGGTCTTGTAATACCTTTCCTCGACGCTAAATGAATAATTACTATTATTCTTTTAAACCAAGGTTAGTCAGCGTCCCTGGGAACAATGTGGCATTACTGGCCGTCCTTTCTTTGTTCCCAACTGTTGAAAAACAGTCAGGCTGCATTGTGGAGGGAGGGCAGATGGTTATCTCCCATCACCGGCAAAATCTTTTGGCTATATTAATGGCAGGAGGGCTGTTCTCCGCAACTCAGCATCCTCCCTCGACAGGAGAGAGCCTGAATAGATATTAACGTTGAATAACGACAGAATGGAAAAGGAGGGTGAGACTTGGATATGGAAGAGGAAAGATTTTGGTAAAGCCTGTAAGCAGCAAATAAGAACCAGTTGCTGAGGCGAAGTCATGTTTGGCAGGTCTTGGACTCCAAATGGTCACATCCCAGCTGAAGAAACTAATCAATGGATTCCTTCCATGCCTTCTGCGAACACTGAGCCATTGAGCGGCTCAGCTGGAGCTCAGAGCCAGGGCTTTCATGTTGCAGGCTCTGAAGTGAACACAAATTAAGACTGCTGCTAGGACGGAGTCGAGTTCGAAGGAGAGATTCAGCTGTCCTGGGAGGAAATCTCTGTCTGCAGCCTCTCTGTTCTTTTCCTCTCTCTCTGTTCTTTTCCTCCACTGTGGAGGTTTTTGCCCTAGTGCTACTTTTGGAAGCTTTTCTAGTTTCCCCGCAGGTAGGGGCTGCCGTACATTGCACAAGCAAAATGAAACAGAAGTTTGGGGGAGCACAGAGTGGGGGAGTGTGAGGCGGGGGAGTGGAGAAGCTCAAAGCTTTGCCACAGCCACGCTGCACCAAGCTGTGGCTTAGTGTCATGGGCTTTGTGGGATCAGGGCTGAGCGGGGATGCCAAAAGCATATATATCTTTCTTAATAAAAAACACACAAGCTGTGAGAAAGATCTTTATTGGAGCTTTTGTACTGGTCCAGAAGAGAAGGAGCCCCATTACAGGTGCACTGGAGTTTGGCCAGTCCTTAAGACCGTTAACGCTTGCAGGAGAGGCCAAGCCAAATACATCGGCCCTTGGGAGCAAAGCCAAAGCAGAGACACCGCAGGGGCAGCCACTGCCTCCCCTGGTGCCACTTTTTAATCCCACCGGCAGCTCCATCCACAACCATCTCTGCTCACGAGAGCTTTCTACCTGGTGTCAACAGCCTGTCCTCGTCGGCGCCCGCTCGGGCGAGCCACGGCGACCTTGCCGCACGCCTCCTCTTCTGTTTCAGTCCGGGGATTGTGGTTTGCTGCAGGAGGCCACGCTCGCTCTGAGAACGGTGGATTATCGAGCACCGCCGAATCGGGGGGGAACACTCGGGTCATTTCAATACGGTTGGGACCGCAGGTGCTTTCTGATGGCTTCATCGCTGCGTCTGAGAGCTCGCAGCCAGCTGTATAAACCGGTCCCCCCCCCACGCCAGCACACACACACACAGGCACTCTCCCACACTCGCCCCGCCGCGGGATCGCAGCCTGCCTGCCGGCACGCTCGCCCGGGAGTTTGCAACGTGCTGAGCAAAGGGTAGGAAGGGAAAAATTGTCAGGCTGCGATAACTGCATCGAGTTTCTCTTCCCAAGGCTGCTCTGGAAGGGATCGTACAGAAAGGCAGCTGTTTCTCCTGAATCCCCTTTTGATTTCCAACTGGAAACGTTCTGCTAAATCTCCTCTCTATAGTTTCTTCCTTCAATCATTGCTGTCTGTCCATCCCGTATGGGGAAGAGGGGAAGGAAACCCAAAACGAAGGACAGGTACAAGCACGTTATCCTGTACGGGGAGAGGCAGTGGGGACCAAGTTTTATCCTTACAACCGTCCTCGTTTCACTTTGGGATTTCCAGGTTCATTCCTGTGCCAGGTTTCAAACCGAGGACCCACTACCCGAGGTTTCAAACCTTGTGCCCTGCCCGAGCCCAGCTCAGGTTCTCCAAAGCCCACGGGAGTCGGTGGCGGGAGGTTATGTATTGGTCACACAGCAAATCGCTGCTCCTACTCCGCTGCTGCAGGAATAGGTTGCCCATAACTGAGTTTGCAAGTAAATTGGAAACACGGTTGCCTGTAAAATTGGAAATGCGAGTGCTTGTCAATGGGTGAGGCGCCTGAATGATGAACTTTTGGCTGGAGCTAACTGCCTGCCCAGCTTTGCTAGCTCTCAAACTTCCTACTGCTGGCTCTGTCTTGAGCTATCTGCCTTGGTAAAATCGGCTTCTCGTGCGAGTCAGAATCAGGCTCTTGATTTCTGGCCCCAGCACCTTGCAGTTTCTTTTAGTTACCTGAACTTTCCTTCTATAAATACACCTTAGGCGACTGAGAAAGGCACCGCTGAAAAAGCTAGAAATAATCCTGAGCTGTAACGTTTGCATCTGCAGCTCATCTTTCGGTGCGCTTGAAGGTTTCAATGGTGTTCGCAAGCAAGACCCTGGCTCATCCGATGGGTTAGCCGGCAGCCTTGAACCCCGGCGGCTGACTCACGTGCCTGCCCTCTTCCCCCCCGTTACAGCCGGGATGTTCATTTGAGCCCATCTTTGATCAGAGCAGCCCGGTCTCTGCCAGCGTGTTGGAGACGTGTTAAGACTTTCAGAGTGAGAGAACCACAAGAGCCGGTTGCTAATGACTTTTTTTTTTTTTTTTAAACACTTGTACCGGTAAATTGACATCTGTGAGTCATAATCTCCCTTCTGCTGTGCCGTTTGTGGTCTGAAGTTTGTGCTACCTAAATATAATAAAACATATTTCATGTGAAAACCGATATTCTTCTGTTAACTTCATGCCATGCTGGCATGAGACTCATCTTGCATCTTTAAGATGCTTTTTATCCACTCAGTTCCCAAATCTTTTTGGCTTCTCACCTGTCCGAAGGACTCCTACAAACACCCCCCCCTGGCCGTCACCCATCACCG
>NW_009627808.1:36265-36529 GCF_000690535.1 Cariama cristata
CCGGAGATACGAGCGTGAAGGGGTGATGCGAGAGTGAAGGGGTGATGCGAGAGTGAAGGGGTGATGTGAATGTGAAGGGGTGATGCGAGTGTGAAGGGTTGATGCGAGCGTGGAGGGGTGATGCAAACGTGAAGGGGTGATGTGAGCGTGGAGGGGCGATGTGAGTGTGGAGGGGTGATGCGGGCGTGAAGGGGTGATGCGGGCGTGAAGGGGTGATGCGAGAGTGAAGGGGTGATGCGAGAGTGAAGGGGTGATGCGGGCGTG
>NW_009627809.1:0-26021 GCF_000690535.1 Cariama cristata
GAGCCAGATAACCCCCGGCCCCCCCAGCCAGGAGAGGTGCCTGTGTGAGGTAAGAGACTGCCACTCCAAGACACATGTGTAATCATAACACGTATCAGAACAAACACAGGTAATTACGTGGGAAAAAACACCCCAGTTATCTCCTTCTCAGCGTTCAGACAACTCGCCACTTCCCAAAACTAAACAGGCTCGCTTAGAGAGAGAGATGCTTTCCCTGAGACACAGCTGAAATTTTCCAAAAATTGTGCAGAAGCAGCAGAAGGAAGCATTCCTCCCTGAAATAAATCTTGCTAAGTGAAGTTTTTTTTGGAACCAGTATGGTCATATCTCTTGTAGCATGAAGAAAATGAACTGAGACAGCAGCCAGATTCCCTCAAGATGATTTTTAAGGACACGAGTGGGCTTGCTGCCTTGCTACTCCTGGAAGCATCTCTTTCGGAGAGACTGAGTGCAGTATAACGTAAAAGCCTGCAACACTTCCTGGGTTAAAAATGCTGGGTTTTTTAATGACCTACTGCTCCACTACCGTTTGAGCAGATGGGTATTAGTATGCGCAGCTGGGAATCTGTTTTTATGCTGCTGCATGTGTATTGGGGCATGCTTCTGGGCTGGGACGTCAAAGTAAATCAGAACTCTGGTTAAAGACTCAAACTGACTCTCATGGGGCATTATGTTGCCTTTGTTACTGTAATGCTTTTTCATAGAACTTGAAATTCAGTATTTTTGAGGCTTTCCTAAGCGAGGGAAAGAATTATTACAGCAAAGGCATAATAATATTATTTGTTACGCTGTTTTCTGTGCCACCCAACTCATTTAATTGCTCTTTATTGGTGATGATGATTTTCCTTCCTGAAATATTTTCAGAAAATAATAGTTTATATCTTCACGTTCTGTGGCATGATGTTTTCTTTCTTTCCATTGAGGTAGCAGATGCAAACATTCCTCTCTTTTTTCCTTTCCTTCCCAGAAACCCTGTGCTGTTTCTGTTTTGTCCCTTCTGCAGCTTGCTGTATTCATTTTTGTCACTTGTTAACAAATTCTTTGTTACAGATTCTGAAGTACCTCAAGAGAAACGGGCTATGTTTTGAGTGAAAATGTAAGACAAAGACAGCCGAATTGGGTCAGGCCAAGAGCTCATCTAGCCCAGTATCCTTTGACAGTGCCTGTTCTCTGCGAAGACTACAACAACAAGGCAAGAATAGGTGATGCTTCCAAGGAGCACCCTCCCGGCTGCTCCCCACTTACAGCTCTGTGATCTCCTGAGACGGCAGAGCTATTTTCTGGGTGGTTAGTAACCTTCAGTAGCTTTCTGTTCCACAAACCAGTCCAGTTTCCCCATAAGCCCATGTCAGGCACAGGCAGGAAAGGCTCTGAGCACTACTTAATTTCATCTATTTTTTTTTTCTGACTGTACTCCTACACTAGTCTAATGATTGTTTTTCTGTAATACACTATGATTGGTTCCAGACAGAAATACAAACATGTTCTTTTCCCATATCTTTCTTTGACATTATTTAGCTTTCTGTCTTCATCCTCGGAGGGTCAGTGTAACCCGTGTGGCATGTTTCCTCCAGGACTTGTATTAGGAAATGAAAAAAATACTAGAAGATGGTAAAGTTTTAGTGAATTCAATTTCAGTAAGTTCAGCATCCAAGAGAAAATGTGCAGCTATGTAATTTGTTTTTTGGGTTTTTTTTTGCCTTCAGACTTAATTGACACTGTCAATAACTTATGCAGCAAAGTAACTGTCTTTTATCTAATTTAGGGGCCAAACTTCTCATCTGCACCTGAGTTATGTCCCATATAAAAAGCTCGGGTTTAGTTTAATTTGACATCTCTCCCAGCTTTACAATATCCCATATAAAAAGGTCGGGTTTAGATTAATTTGACATCTCTCCCAGCTTTACAATGCACTGCTTTACTTAACACCATATCTGGAGTCACACAGCTGCTTATGAGAGGGGAATGGCATTTTTCATTTATTTTAGAGGGGGGAAGTGTTTATAAAATTTTGCAGAGGGAGTAGGCTAATTTTTTCCTTATTGGGACACTTGCCATGTTTGTCTCCAATATTTTCTGTTTAGCTGGAAGAAACCAAGATCGAGTCTTTTCTCATTTATTCTCACTGCGATGACGGCTCCACCGTGACTTTTACAAATAAAATACAAAGTGTGATTTTCCTTAGCTTGACAGTGGCAGGGTGTGAGCAGTGCCAATTGTTTCCTGAGGCTACCAGTTCACTTCACGCACTTCATTTCTCACAGCAGCACTCCGGAGGGAGGATGAGAGGCTGAGGACGTCGTGGGAGCGGAGGAAGCACAGGCCATGGAAGGGCAAGCAGCGAGGTGAAGCAGCGATCGCTGGTGAGAAAGGCTTTGGTGCAGAATGTGTAACAGAGGGTGGGGAGGGAGGAGGCGAGAACTGCGAGGGGCCGGCTTCTCCAGCTCATGACATTAGTGTACTCATGTGCTGCAGCTGTCCCTGGTCAAGGAAAGAAGTTAAAACCACCCTGCAAGAGAGATTTTATGCTTACGGTTTTGATGCCTTAAGTTTTGTGGGAGTTCCGAGGCTTAACTGGGAAGTAAGAGCTGAAAAAGAGGTAAGACCTCGTAATTCTGGTTCTTTGTCACTTGTGCTGCAAAATCCTGCAAACCCCTGATGTCTCAGTACTGAGCTATGAGGCTTTGACCCCATCCGTGACTTTCTGTGTACTTCCTTTTCCCTCTTAGGTTCTCCTCCTTTTCCTGATTTCTCGGTCAGCATTGCTGTCAGTGATATGGTTGTTTCCTTCCTCCTGAGTGCAACAAAGAGGTTGTGAGTAACCGAGACCTGAGGGTCAGTGTGACAAGGACAGAGAACCTGTATCACAAAGGAGGGACAATTCCATGGCAATTTCCTAAATTGCTGCAGAGATTATGTTTCTATAATGTGCTATTGATCAAACGTGACTCTGAATTTACAAAACATTTTGACTTGGGGAAAATAAAAGCTCAAATGCTGAACAGGCCCAGGTCAGGGCTGGGGACATGTTCCTAAATATACAAACATGGGTGTTTGCTGCTTCCACGACATTTAGAAAATGTATTTATTTTAAGCCCTGATTTTATGGAGCCCTTAAAAGCTGGAAGTGCATCCTCTAACAGCCAGGCCTCTAGCTAGGCTCTGCTCATTTGCTTCAGACTTTTTGGTGACAGTAAAAAAGCAGCCTTACAGCATGTAACATCTGAACAAAGGGAACTGAAGTGAGTGATCTAACTTGAAGTGACATACATATTCTAGTTAGTTACAATGCGGTGCATGTAGATTTTGTCCATCTCTAATATCTTTTTACCTCTCATCCCAGTTAACTTGGTCCAGATTCAAAGCGGATGATGGTGGTGTAAGTTATATGTTAATAAGCCTCTCTCACTCTTCCCTTCTCTGATCTTCTTTAGCAAACAGTACGTTACGGCAAATTTCCCAATGCTAAGATTGTGCGGTGGTTTGCATCACACTTAAGTCACATCTGACTTGGACCCTTTAGAAATGGAAATGAGAGTTGTTTCAGGCAGCTGGTCTAGAAAGCATTCTGAGGTTTTCATTTTCTTCCCATCTTTTTTCATACATCAAATGCTTGTTTAGAAGCCAGTTATTCCTAATTTGTTTCGTATTTGAAGACTATTTCTATATCCTTTGTATACAACAGACCTCACTGGCTCATAATCACTAACAGATGACTGTAATATAATGCAATGAATTTGGACAAACTTCAGTTTATTTTCTTTTGCAACTTTTCCAGTTCTAACTTCAGCATCTTGCTGTAGTTAAAAACAAGCTCTGTAACTTGATTTTAAATGAATTGTTTAGGGCTGCCTCCCCCCCCCCCCAATATTATGGCTTGATTTTATTCCCAATAATTAATCACAAAAGCTTATTTTCTGTGTAATTGGTCTCCACATTTTTTGCTGATTCAAGTCAAGCTTTGAATAGGTGATCCTCTAATGCATTGCTGGGCTGACCTTGCCTATGGTTAAGCAGAGGCATAAAAATATGTATGTTGTTTTAGGGCGGCTCATTTTTTTTCAGGGAAATTTGATTTTGAAGGCTTCTGACTATTTTTAAATCTTTCTGGTTATGGATAGGAATTTTTTAAAAAGATAAACATACATGTTAAGTGTCAGCAGCGACACACATCGTTCTTGCACACCAGAATTTTCCCAATGGATTTTATAGGTGTGACTCAACACAGACTGTGTTTCCTGCAGGTGTTAATGCTCAAAATGTATGATATGTTGCATTTTTACAAAAAGGCAGGCTATGTTAAAGCCAAAATGAAGTATCTTATGTTCTGAGCGAGTGTACAGTAGACAGGTTTTCTAAAAAACCTGTGTATCATATGTGTTGGTTGGCCTATGGGGAAGTTTGCTCTGTAGCTGTAACAGTTCCATAGGGAACTAATAGAAAAATAAATAAGAGAGAAAACAGTTGAAGCCAATAAATACTCGCTGTAACGTAAGTTACCTTCAAGGCCTTTGACTTGGTCTCCTGTTAAACTTATGGGATTTTTTTTGACCGGAATTGTTAGAGCCAGGAAATGAAGAAAAGTGAAACAACTTGAAAGCCATCATTTAAATGCAAGTTATTTGGGTCAGTATGGGAAAAACACTTGACACGTAAGAGCCTGCAATATCTATGTCACTCAAGAAGGTCTAGTAGCCCCTTCTGGCCAAAATCCGGCAAACTGATTGATGTTCTTTTGTTTACATTGTTTCCGTTATTTTGTATATTTTTATATTGCTTTTAAAATGCATGCCATCATCCTGTAAAATTACAACAGTCATGAATAAGCCTCAGAGCTCTCTTCTGATTGCTCCTGTGCTGTTGGCAAACTTTTCCGGTGAGCTATCCATCAGGAGTTCTGGTCTTGTTGCTTGGAGGCTCCTCCAGTTCAAAAGCGATGTTTGGTGGTGTAAATCACCTTTAATCTCCCGTTGTACTCTCTTTCCGTAAGGTGTTTGAAGCCACGTGGCATTTCGTTCAATCTACTGTAGCTTTAGTGTATCAAATCAATGCCTTTTACAGTGTGAAACATTGATGGGAGGGAAAAAACCTTTGTGAACCCAGTGAAACAGAGAAGCACAGAAATTTTCAAGCACATGAGCATTTACAGGATCCTCTTTTATTGTACTTCCCCAAATATTAACAGCGGTTGCAGTATAAATGTGCTAGCATCACTTCTAGTAACACAAAGCACGTGCAATTCGGATCTTCTCTCTTTAATGGTGGTATCGTACGTACCTGGGGAATTCGGCATGAAACTGCACGTCACCGGGCTGCATCTTCAGCCATTTCAAAGTGACTACTGCAATATACACCACTGATTCTTCGGGGTTTTCTTGAGGGTGTGTTTCATAACAGGACTGCATTTAAAGTCATCTACCTTGGGGAATTGTCACAAAGCTAAGATTTACCACATTTACAGCTATTTTTAGTTTCTTAACCTTTATCAAATGTACAGGACTGATGCCACATGTGTTGCGATGCCAGCATCTCTGGAGTCTGTCCGGCAGAAAAGGAAGCTGCTCAGTGTGCCAGTATGAAAGGTCTGGAGGATATTCCTTGGGATAGGCTTTGCTTGGCAGTTGCTGGGCTTGAGAAATGAGATAGGCTTATAGCAGATGGATGAATTTAAGAAATAAATAATCGAATCAGAAATTATGTTTTGCTAGAAAACTGGAATATAAACGAAATGACCTAAACCCAAGAAAAGTGAAAGGCCATATATTATAAAATGGATGGGTGTGTAAATCATCGCAGATTTTTATCACTGTTATTCTAACATTAAAAGGAGACACAGAACAGTTTGCTAAACTACTTGGATAATTTTCTTTTGATTATGGAACAGGTATGGAATGGAGAAATCTTAGTCTATAGACCGGCCCCTGCAAACTAATCCCTTACATGCCCAGTGAGATATAATCATGGAGCCAAGAATAAACACAAGCAATAAATAATACCTATTAATGAACTGAAATCACAATTCTGCCTTGTAAAACTGTAACAAATGGAACTTGGACACATGCTCAGGCCTGTTTAAAAATAAACAGAGATTAAAGCAGCCGTTTAAAGATGAAATGCTGATAGGAACACACACCTATTTGGGTATTTTGTACCACTGATGGCTGTCAGAGAGGAACTCAGCTGTAAGGTTGGGCAGAGCTGTGATGGTTAGAGTCTTTCCTTCCTTTGTACAGCAATTACAGCTGTACTGGCCCTCCAGAGATGGTTGGACAGTGCTCCAGATCCCCAAAAGCCAGGGTCTAAAATGAAGCCTCTAAAGCACTGTTTATATTAAATTCCTCCCATCAGATCCAGCTGGATGCTAAGTCACGACCCTTTGCCCCACACCCAAACTGTTTTAATTTGTTTGAGGCTAACGTTTACTCGTAGCTGATGGCAATAAAAATCCCCCTGAAAAACCAGCTCTCTTTGACACTCGTTTTTATAAAGATTCAGTGTATGTCACTGTTAAATAACTATTGCAACAGAACAATAATTTTTGAAGTGTTTGGTTGCATAATGTTTAAACAGGGCATTAAACATTTGCACAATAAGGGAATGACAGCTCAGTGAGTGTTTCAAATAAGGTGAGGACAAATGAGTGAACTCTTACGCTAAATTCCACAACATTGTATCACAAACCATCTTTCTTGCAAGGTGACCTGTTTGAAAGGATCCCATAGAAATAACAATTGAGAGGAAACAAGATTTTCCATGTCTTGCTCACTATATCCTCCCATTTGTCCTCTCTTTAGTGACCACTGTTCTCTCCATCCTTTGTGGCCACCTTTTCCAGGGGTCTGGTCTCCCTAGGAGCCATGGATGCTGAGCTGCAAGGTCCCTGGCTTGGATAATCGAATGCCAAAATGGGCAAAACGCTGGTAGAAGCACTGTCACCACACTGTCACCCCTGAACAGACTGTTCTGGGCACACAGACCTAAAAGGTAGTCCTAATTTTTGTTTTGTTTTTTGTTTCCCATAATTTCTGACATCTCTCAGAGAAAAGATGAAACACACACAACAAAATATTCCACATTAAGGGCTTCCCTTGATTAGCTAGGGATGGTATTTAGGCTGGAAAATAGGTATTTTTAATTCTCTGGTACGAAGAAGTTTTGTTGCAGGGAGACATTTCAGAGATTCATTGATTTACATGTGGCATTTTATCTTCACAGACCAAATTTTGTACTTACTTTTTTTTAAAAGATTTTCTCAAAGTTAAATACTGTGATCTGTATCTATGTTAGTAGATATATTACCCAATTTTCAGCTCACACCTATAAAATGGCGTGATGATGATTTGCAGGTCGCTAATTTTGCTTTTCTGCAGGATTTGCTGTAACACCAGATGATACAGTCCCGAAGCAGATAGACCACCATGATAGCAATAAAGCCTGGTTGCTCTTCAGGAGCTTCTAAAACCATCTCACAGAACAAATAAAAATCCGTATTATGATTTTTTTTTTTCATTGTGAGGTTCATATTTGGTTATTGTAGATACTATTTATGTGACTTAAAAAATAAACTGGAACTATATTTTTACTCTGGTCATTAGATGAACATGCAAAAAAATTGTTAAAGCAACTGTCTCCAGTTTTTTAAGTACTTCATAGATATATATTATCTCCGTTACATTCTAGTGAATGGTTTGTTTTCTCAGCACGTCTCTCATTGGCCAATGACAGTTTTCTTATCATTGCGCCATCTCATGATAATCTCATTTTCTCAGTTCTGATTAGGAATAATTCCTTCTTTGTCCTTTTCTGCATCACTGTATGTTCCCAGAACTTCTGAGAAAATGAACTTTTTTTTCTTGATTAGTCATACTGTTTTGACAAATATGTACTTGTTTCCTCATGTAAACATTTAAGAACTACCGTGTTTATTTCTCCATGTTGTGTAGTTGGGCTTAATCAGCAGGATGATGGTGGAGTCAAAATGAAAATCTCTGTTAGGTTTAAGGATTAAAGAAAATATGCAAAAATAACATCGCTTACAAAGCGCAGACTTCAGCATGGCCAATGGGGTACTTTTCATGAGCGTTACAGTCACTGAAATACTGTTTATCCTGAATAAAATCCAAGTGACAACCGCAAGCTGTGATCTTAGTGGTGGCTTTGATCCTGTAATAAGACTGACTAAAAGACTTTCAGCTGTTTAAAGCTCAAGGAAAAAACAGTTTGTGAAGAACAGTAGAGGAGCACCAAACAGTAATTTTCAGTGACATTAATTCCAGTTGGAGAGACTACAAGGAGAAAGTTCTTCAACTTTCTTTGCCGTTACATTTAAGTGAGCCTGTGTAATCTGGCAAACCTCCGCTGCCACGAGCTGAGTGCTGCACAACTGCATCACGCTACAGCGGGGAGAGAACTGACATCGTGTGCGGTCACCTCTCGCTACATGCCGTTGTAAAAATGGGTTTTATGCATTTGGTCAAAAATGCTGAAATGGGCATTCATGTTTAGCATTTTTCCTTTATATTAAGAGTTCCTATGAGAAACAGAGCAAATAAAAATGGGAGATAGTTAATGTCATGTATAGTCTAAAAAGTAGTTCTGGTCTGGGAAAAGAAGCCTTTGGTATATTCAATTTCTTGCTATGTTCAATATGTTTTGTCAGATTTTTTCTTTAAATCTACACCCTGGTCTCTGATTTTGCACATCAGTAGATTGGTAGGTCAAGACCTAAGAATTATATGGGTTTTTACTGGTATTTTACTAACAAGGAATGTGATATTAAACCTGTTTCCCTGGAAATGATTGGCATATTGGTATAGATCAGGAGATGTTTATGCCCAGCTCCAGCACAAACCACAGACCTGTTTTTTGGGTTTGTTTGGGGTTTTTTGCATATCTAGATCTAGACATAATGGCACTGAGCAGTCACCAGCTTTCTCCTGCTGTGTTTCACCTGGTGACCAGCCTTTCCAGCACTGTGTGTGTTATCCCTAGCAAAATGATTCTAGCTCATTAGCTAAGCTCTTCCTGACAGGGAATACAATGTGATCTGGGAAATTCTTCTGCTGTTTCACTAAATCAAACTGAAATGTCAGGGATTTGGGTTGGATACCCTCCCAAGTCTTTAATAAAATGCAATTTATGGCAGAAACCAGATTAATATTTTATATTTTACAGATGCAAATTTGACATTTGCTGCTGGAAGATCTCTGGCTCTCTTGCTGACACGAATACATTAGCGATGAAAGCCTGGGACAGGGCAAGTTCTGATCAGAAGTTGTATGCCATGCATCAAACAAAACTCTACACCAGTTTCCTCTTTTGGGGAGTTGCTTTTTAATGTCAGACTGTCTGTACTGAATCAAGGTTAGCATGAGATGTGGGGTTTGGGTTACAACACAAAACTATGTTCAGGATAGTTTTGCTAGTTTGTTTTTTTAAAGAAAAAATGCATTCACAGTGGTGGAATTTTACTCTTCCTGATACCAGTGTTATTAGGCGTTATTATAATGTGCTGGAATATTTGTATCAACATCTCAGATGAAATGATTTGCTGCCAGTTAAAGAGCCTGATGCTATAATCTCCTACTAAGTAGGACTGGGCTTCAGATCTGTAATACATTCACCGACAAAGCATAGTGCACATGTATAAGAAGCAAAAATATATATCTTGACAGAGGTGTAACACATGATTGAAGTATTGCTGTGAATATTGTGGTTAAGATTTCCTTCCTGAATCCCTGATTGCATCCACCCTTTCCTTTTGAAAGAATTTTTAGTTGAGGGTAGTATTCCATTCTTGGTCATGTCCAAACAAATCTAGAAGATTTAAGGGAAATTGTTGTGTAAAGGAAAAAAGGGAGAACTTTTACTTATTTCTGTGTAAGACATGACAATTATTGCAGAGTTTTCCATGCAGATAGCTCAAACCTATATTGACCTTTTTTTTTTTTTTTTTAAAAATAGCCCTGACTGACCTCTCTTCCAAAGGTGAATGTGAAAAACAATAGCAGGGGAGCGAATGCTGAGCATATTTAAAGCACAATAATGGGAAATACTCCGGTTGCCACTGAGTCCTTTTCCTTCCCCTGGCAAAACCTATGGCTTGTCCCCAGCACCGCGCCACTGGCCCCTTCAATAGGGCAATTGTTATCAATATTAAAAACATATATATTTGGGGGTAACATTTTAAAGGCACAATGAAATCTCATCACAACAGGAGTAAGTTACACTTTTTTAATGCATTCGTAAGTCGCTGCTTATGACAGAGACACATTAATTTTTAACAGCAGATTTCTCTCAGTAGCATCTTCTGGTTTAATTTCTAATGAATGCTTGGTTAAATACTGTTAATGCTCACTTTGAATAAAAACATTGCTGACTGTATACTTCTTGGATTTTCCTCTTCACATTTTTGGGAAACAGGAGATTAGGTTCAAGAAGTCTGCTATATATTGGCTTCTATATAATAATAGGTCAATTTTAATTTTAATAACTGGACTTTTCTACTGACCTGAGTTAAAGTGAAAGTGTTTTCCAAGGTAACTTGATGAAGCACAGTCACGATTTAAACTGAGAATTTGACTACAAGTGCTTTTATTGCTGTGGTTTCTGTATATTCTGCTATGCCATAGTCTAGAGGCTTTCTTCAGAAGGTTAAACGTGTATTTTTAACTGTTACAACTTTGCTGTAACGCACAGACTGCAGACAGGGATGGAGAACTATAAAATACTTTCATAGTAAGTGAGCATTTCCAGCAGTCAGTGCTTGGCCCTGTGTGGATTGCAACTGCAAGTTTGCACAGATAAAGCACAGGGAAGGCAAAATGTGTTAACGGATGGAGAGGAGCAGGCAGGGGATTTCATAAAGCACTTGTAAGAGCAATGTAGTTTTGCTGAGTAATACATCACTGGAGACAGCAAAAGCAGGGTGGATGGTACTTTTAACCCACGTTTCCCCTTGGGAATAAATGCAATCCCCATTTTGCACTCTGATCATTTGTCAGTGCAGAAGATGACAGATTTAACCTCGTATTACTCACGCAGAGCTTTCTTTCAGGCTTCTAGGTGGAGCCCCGTGTAATGATGTGGTTTTGTGGTATTAAATCGGTGAAGTGTGACCTTGTTAACAAAAGAAGTCTCGGTTGTGCAAGTGCCTCACTGTGAACGCTGGCACTGCTCAGGGGTCTGGCTGTAGTGGCAGGGTGAATTCTCAAATCTGCACGTGTTTTACTGTCACTGAAGAATTAGGAACGAAAAGGCACAAAGAAACATGCTCCATACAAAGGCAGAAGGAAACGCCTCCAGCTGGTTTTCACAAGTGATGTTCCAAATTAGACACCCTTACTAACTTCTAGTGAAAACAAATAAAAAAAAAAAATTTCTTTATGCAACCTTGCAATTATAAAGAGAACCCAAATCTACTGGAATAGATTAGTTTTTGCTGAGCTTATGCAGCTGTTACGATTTAGGTGTTTTTTTTTTTACTGAATTGTTTTTTCTAGCCTTCTGGATTCTAATAAGCAACTTTGCATATTTGTCGTGAAGGCAGCATTTTAGAAACAGAGTAAATTTGGTTTAGGCATAAAAACATGATTTTTAACAAGACACTTAAAATGGAGGGGGTTTAGATATTAATATATCGCTTATGAAGGCAGCCTATTGATCCAAAGAGGAAATGCCTGGCAATCCCAGTGAACGAGTCACAAGCACCTGCTCTTAACTCAAACAGATTATTTGGCAGGAATTATCTAGCTGCTCATAACTGTGGTAGAAAACATTTTCTTATGCAAATAATGAAGGTACTTGAAAAGAAAAGACTGCATCATGACGTGACATCACTGAAATTTAAGAAAGTTTTAAATGAGCTAGAGAAGGTAACAGAAATCTGTTGTTCTCTTAAGAAAAATATGAGATGGTGGAAGATCAACAGCAAAAATCACAGACAGTGGGATGGAAATGGACCTGGGGAAGTCATGTAGCCCAACTCTCACTGATCGACTCTCCTGAGAATAACGTTTGTTGTTCAGCACAGGAAAAACCATGGTTTTGTCAGGGTTAAATTTATAAAACCCTTAACTCATGATATAGCACCTGGTCTTGGTCTACAATTTGTCTGACTGTAGTGTGGGCAGCGTATGTGTGTTTGTAGACATATATATCTATATATTGGATACTACAGATATTAATTGGCAAGTCTGTAGGTAGCTATATCTGTTTATATTCTTGTTAGACACTGTACAATTATACCTGCCAACATAATTCCTCTCCATTTTGTTCACGAGGTTTGTGCTATGAGGATTTGGCGTGACAATGTCCTTTTCTAGAAGCTCGCTTTCAAGCACGAGGTCAGTCATCAGAGAGCTTGAGAAGGGAGCAAAACTTTAGATATGAAAGCAAAGGTATGATCTAACCTATTGAGACATTTATAATCCACCTTGAATATTAGCATGTAATACTTTCCACTAGTTCTGTGATAAGAAAATGAATTTTTTTCCCTTCAGTAACTTTTGCTGTGTTCCCATCTGCCAGCGAAGTAAAGAGGGAGCCTGAGTTTAGGACAGCCTTGCTCAGGACAGTCTTGCTGCCACCTGAAGCAATTCAGGTTTCCCCCATCAATCTGCCTAATTAAATAAAAACATAGAATTGAAAAAGATGTTGGATATTTTTGCATTTTTCTGCAGTAGGCTGCGGTGCACTTTTCTCAGACTAAAACCAAGATGACCTGTTTATGAAGCAGGTTTGCAGCCGTTGATCAGAAAAGGAATTGCAGGCATTAACTCCTTGGTTTTAACCCCTGGTTTTTTTTTGCTTAGCTGAGAGGTGATGAGAGCAACCAGCAGCCCCTCAGGTGGGAGTGCAGGAGCATCCGACAAGCCCCCGGAGTGAGTTGTTGTTTGGGAGCTGGACTTTTGTTGAACCGTTGTTGGGCTCTATGGCTTTATCGTAAGACGACAGCATCAACAGTAAATTGTCACTTTGGCGCCAGCATTTAGTGCTAACTCAGAGAAAGTGCAGGATTGCCGTGGCAGATATTAATAGTAAGCATACAAAATAAATCTTGAAGGAGGAGCATATCTTAGTTTAACAATGCCTGGTTGCTAAATCTATTTGCTGAGTACCCAGTGCACACATAAATGAGGAAAGCATTGCAACGGCACAAAGATATTCTTACAGATTCAACACATCGTGCTGCGTCAGCAAGACCGTTTACTGCCGGACGCTGTTTCTTTTCTCACAGACCCCTCCTGCCCAAACTCTGACTAAGCCAGTTGCTGCGTACATCAAGACTGGGGGGGTGCGGTGCGGTTGTAGGCTGAAACATGGTTGTAGGGTTCAGCAAAGGGTCCCCCTCGCCCCCAGGGAGCCAATTATGACATTTGGAGCTCGTTTATTTTTCTGACTTCCTTGAAGACATGTGTTGTGAGCAATGATTCATCCACTAGTTCTTCCCAGTCCCGCGGGACCTGTGAAAGGGTTCTTCAAATCGCTGTGTTTCTTTTCCATTTCCTGGAAGCAGTCAGTGTTTGGGGCAGGTTGCTGGGCTACCCGGCGCCGCTGGACACCTTCCATGGCCACGCCGGGGCCAGGGCTGGCTATCTCCTGGGCGTAATGTCCGTGACATTATCTCCCTGAAAATCCCAGCCCTTTAGTTTTGTAGGAAAATGACTTTTCCTATGGGGGACGCAGGGTGTGAGGCTGGCTGTGGGAAATATTCCCAGGGAATAAAGGCTGGGAATCTGCTGACAGCAGCATTACTCTTTCAGGTGTCAGTATATGAAACTTATTAAAAAAAAAAAACTTTGTTCTTGCTTGTTGAGCAGAAAGTGCAGTAAATTGGGAGCCAGGGCTAGGAAAAACTGGACGAGAAGCTGAAATGATGTTGGGACAGCTAGGGGTGGAGGCAGGAGGGTCCTTTATGGAAGAGCCATATAAAGAGTCACACTTGAGTGAAAGCTCATATTGAGGTGTTTTGTTTTGCTGTTACTTACATTCATGAAAAAGCAAAGTCGGGAAAGCCTGGAAGCCTGAACCCGACAGCGGTGTTTTCTGCTCTTTTGCAGCCTCCTTCTCACAGGGTTATTGTTATGAGTGCAGGGTTCCTGGCTTTGCTTTCTTTTTCTGCAGGGCAAAGTAATTTTCAGCAGCAAGTAAGTAATGCTCACTTCACCTGGGTCCAGGATGCACAGAAGAGCTGTGCATCACGCACGTCTTGTCTAAAGCATCGCTGCTGCCCGCGGGTCAGTGCTCCATCCCACCCCTCACCCTGGGGATTTCTGATGCCACAGCTCTGCCTGGGCTGATGCGCTTCCTCGTAATTACTAAATGACCAATCTGGTAGGGGTAATAACCACCAATGTAATTTTTTGGGGGGCCAATTCTTCACAAGGCTTACAGCAGATAGGGATCTCAGGGTGCTGGAAATGTTTTTCACTTTGTCAGTCAAAATATTTTGGCATGTGTAATATTTCTAATAACCATAACGGTTCTGTTCGAGCACACTAATATACCGAGAAGAATTTGATCGATGCTCAGCCAGAAAAGCAGAGCTGGGCAGCCTTTAAAGGAAGAGAAAACTGGAAAAAGTAGATTCTAGGCAAAAAGTTATACAAAGATGAAGAATTATGATTAGTTTGCAGTGTGACTTTGGTACATGTGAACTGAATTTGGAAAAAAGAGATTTTTGACTCCTAAGTGGCGTAGATTTTGAACACCTGACTATCAAAGCTATGTTTTTGCTTAGTGTGAATAGTTGTGTCATTTGTTCACTAAGTCATCTAAATCTAAACAGTAACACATCTAAATTTTATTCAGACTTACAGGTCTAGATCCTCTGTCACACTGAGGTGCCTTTCAGGATCCAGGACTAAATTCTTGGAGAAATATTTAATCTTTGGGAAGTATATACACGCTAATCTGGGCTGAGGAATGACCAAGGACAATGCCACTTTTTATGAAATTTAATGACATGCAAAAAAAAAAAAAACCAAACAAAAACCAGATGATCCCAGCTCCTTTGTGAAGTTAGGCCTGTGTCTGCAGCTTGGCTACAAGAGGAGAAGGAAGCATGGAGGCTTTGCGCTTGCTGGAGCCACCCCTCCTCCAGAGCATGTACCAGAGCAGGGTTTGGATGCAAGTGCCTTGTTCCACCCCTCTCACCTCCAATGAATCTACTGACTCCCTAATACCCTGCAATAATCAGATTTTAAGAAGTTATAAAAGCACTAATGGTTTGTTTCTTCTCTTTTTGTCGTGATGTAAATGCTCCCATGCAGCACAAAAAAGCTACCCAAAATAACACAGTTGTTACCAGGCCTTGGAGAGACTCCGAGGGACACATTCCCCAAAGAAATTAAGAGTCGGTCCTTGTTCGCCAGAGGGTTATATGTAAATTGGATAGCAGGGCTTTTAATTGGCGAGCTCGGAGCCCAAGTCTGCCCCAAAGCACTTATTGTTTAGAGCGTAACTGTAAGCTGGAAGAAGTGTGATTTTATACAGTTTGCCAAGGGAAGCAAACACTCCAGATCTTGTGCGGGGGCCAGGATGGGATGTTATTACTTGGCGTCATTCTCAAAAGCAAGATTTTTATCTGTTCCCTCTCCTGAGTTGGATTTTCTCTTTCCATTTTACTTTCCGTGTAATTTTACAAAGCAGTATGCTTGGCACTTGTTGTTAGATGTTAGATATTTGAAATAAAAGTGCGGCAGCAGTTCACTGCCGCCTTGTATTTTATTTGAATGCTTTATGGTTGCAGATCTCATTGTAGATATCTCATATGAACTGACGGCTCAAGTTTCCAGAAAAAATTTTGCATTTGCTTTCCAGATAAGAGAAAAGAAGAAAACTTTGTATTTTTTTTTTTCTCTTCAGTTTCTTCTAAACTAAGACTTCATGGTTACCATGCAGACCCTGGGCTAGATCTGTGTGAGCGAAGCCTTGGATATTCTCCCCGAGCAGAGAGCTGGTGTTCAGCCAAGCTCTGGGCAGGGTGCAGAGCACGCAGTCAGGGCAGGAAAGGAAGCTGAAGCTGTTACTCGTGGAGCATGCAGTCATTTACACATGGAGCACCTTAGGTGGAAGGAATTCCAGCAGCTCAGGATAGGTGAAGCCAGTACAAGCCCTTTCCAAGCCAACCCCCCTAGGCTGACAGGCAACAACGGGGATGTGCAAGGGACAAAGAGGAGTGCTCAGAAGTTTTCCATACAGGCGACTGCATGGTGGGAGCTCTTCTCTGCTTCCTCTTCAGTCTTGGGCTCTGTTTTAAAAAAGCAAACAACTTGTTATAGCTCGGAAGGGTATCTGCACATCTGAACGGCGTGTAATCAAAACAGAGTCCACAGGAGATGTCCACAGCCAGTTCGGTGTAGCGTGATTTGCCTTATTCATCGAAGTGAGATCATGGTTTCTATGTCCAGTTACAGTAATTTAAATATTAACATTATTGGGACTTTCATTCCTGACGGAAGCAGGGACAGGTAAGGTCGCAGCCTTCCCATGTCACTGGGATTGGTTTCTTGTGTTGCCCTACTGCTGGCGTTAAGAAGCATATGTAATTTAGGATTTGCCTAAATGGAAGAAGTTAATATACAAATAAACAAGTTGTAAGTGAAAGGTTATACAAGCAAAGCATAATTTCCAATAAGAACCGTCTCAGAACTTTTGCTTCACCCATTTGCTTATGCTCCAATCAGGTTATTTTCAAAGAAGCCTTTGTTCTTTTCCTCCTTTCCGAAAAGAACCACCCAGAGCCCAGGAACAAATGTGCTTTGCTGTGGGTAGGTCTGACTCAGGTTGCAAAGAGGTGACACACACAGCACAGTCTTTCCTACCTGCAGAAGCCAAGGAAGGAGAATCCGCCTTCTCTGCTTAGCCCCAACTCTGGATGGTGCCGGGGCAGCTCCCCAGCTCCGGGTCCCTCTCTTGGGGCTATGGCGTTTGCTTCCTCAGGCACTCACAGACATCAACTCATGTCTCCAATGTAGAATGAGAGTATTTAAAAACTTCAGACGGAAATATATGCAATATACACATTTTATGCACCATCTATGGATGTATTTGTAACGATATATGCTATATACACAAAGCATACAGTATATACAACGAGAGGATGCATGCGTGGCACTAAATTATCCACTCCACCTGTCCCTATGTTGTAGAAAGAAGGCGAATCCTGGAGGTCTCATAAAAAACAAAGTGTCTTAACAGAAGGTAAAATTTTCCGCACTAACAAAGCTAGAAAGACCGTTCATTGAAACTCTGGCCTAGGGATAACGTTAACTTTAACATGCATTTACTCAGTATTGATTACTTCCCTGTATAGCCGTCATGATACGTCTATAGTGCCAGGAAACGTTAGTGTAATGTTTCAGTTAGTCACCCATATAACTTGTATTTATTCACTTGTCATTTATGTGGAAGAACGTGAACCTACTTGATTTTTTTTTTCTAATGCTATGAATAATATTTATGAAGTTGTTTGTACTTCAAAACCGCAAGGTAGTGAACTCCAAGATATAAAAATGCAAAGAATTGTAATCTCTAAGGAATGAAAATGTGAAATCCAGTGTTGAGCAAGATGCTTCTAAAGGAAACAATATATTTTTTGAATTATACTACAAGTGATTTCCTTGCTGTGCAGAATAATTTTTCATTCAGTCTTTGAAGGAAAGAAAAAAAAGGAAACTTCATTTCCACCCCCTCTCCAGCCCCTTACTTTAACAAATATGTAAGCAGAATATCTTGTCCTCATTTTATTTTTGATTATCAGTTTGTGAAATTTTCTTCCTCCCCTCTCCAGGTAGATATACTGCTAGTTTCCAATTCTTTGCCAATGAGGAAAGGACTATGCTTCTCCCCACCCCCTCTTCTCTTTTTCCTTCTAAATGAGAGCTTTTTGTTATGTTGTTTTTTGTTTTTGTTTTTGTTTTTTTCCCAGGGTATCACTTTCTTGGGGTCATAAAACAGAGCAAACCCTCATACTCTCAGAGATAAAGCTGTACACGTGGAAACAACTCAGAATTATTGGAATGATACTGATTTTGCATTTCTTGGTTTTATTTTGAAAGATCTCAATCCAGTAAGAATATTTAACATAACCATGTCAACTACAGGTATAGAATATATATATATATATTTTTTTTAGAAACTAATAGGTAAAACTACATCATGCTTGTCTTGATTGTTTGCTGCTCTTTGTGGACAACGATGCAAGGTCACTGACTTTTGAGAATTCCTGCAGTGGATGAAATATCTACTTATGCTGTGCCACCTGCTAAAATTGTTGCAGCTGGAATAAGAATTCATGTAAATGCTGGTGCAATGGAGCAAAGGAGAAGTGACCATAAATCAGAAAACTAAAACTTGATGGCAGGGTGTCTCCTGGAATAACAACTGCTGGATAGGAGTGTGTGGAGGGCTGGGCAACAGTTATCAGGGTGGTGTTACGAAAGAGCTCGTACTCTGAAGGAGGTTGTACCTAGATAAATAGGACCTCAAGTGGAAGGTTGCACAGTGGAAGAGACGTTTCAAACACACACATTTACAGGTCAAGAGTGGAAAGCAGTTCCTCACATTCGGAGCCTAGGAGAGATGGTGAGAAACGAATTGCACAAACGTGAAAGGATTAATTTGCAAGGAAAGGAAAGGAGACATCAGGTGTTTCAGCAAAGGAATTAATCATAGAATAGAATCATAGAACCATTTAGGTTGGAAAGGACCTTTAAGCTCATTGAGTCCAACCATAAACCTAGCACTGCCAAGGCCACCACTAAACCATGTCCCTAAGCACCACATCCACATGCCTTTTAAACACCTCCAGAGATGGGGACACCACCACTTCCCCGGGCAGCCTGGTCCAGTGCCTGACAACCCTTTTAGTGAAGAAATTCTTCCTACTATCCAATCTATCACTAACCTTCTGTCTAAAAGTTGTGTCCCATCATTACTAGATGTAGCTCTCAACTCATCAGATGAATCTCAAAAGATGAATCACAAAGTTCAGGGAACAATGGTGCCACTGAATAAAGCTGTTTACTTGGAAATTTCTGCTCAAGTCTGGGCTGCAGCCTAGAGAGCGAAGGAAAGAAAAGCAACCCACCTTACCCATCTCTTGGAACCTCTCCAGAGAAGTTCAATAACTTGAGGGCGGAGGAAAGGCCTGAGGAGGAACTGCTTGACGTGCATAAAATATTGAGAAAAAGGAGTTTGACAGATGTGCTTTTGGCATACAAGTAGCTGAGGGAGATAAATACAGAGCTAGGTGGGGACACCATGAGGCTTTGTGCAGCAGTTAGAAAGGAGAGGTTCTTCTAGGGTACACAGAGTGTATGACAGCCTGCTAGCCAAATTACTGGGGGGTAGTAACACACATCAGTTTAAGAACAGAATGATATCTGTGCGCTGAACTATGCACATTATATATTTACAGGGCTATTAAGGGTATACCGCGAGGCCTGCAATGGAGTCAGTGGGAATCAGTTTCTTTCTCCCATCTGTTTCTGCGTTTCTATATTCTTTCATTTCAAAGGAATGAAAAGTCTAGCCCTGGTGACAAAGAGAGCCTTTGCATCGCTTTCTCTTGGTCTTCAGCCAGAGGGAGGGAAACAAAGCCCTTGTCAAGGGTGTGAACTTCCTTCATTCCCAGGGAAGCTGGGCCAACGAGCGGCGGCGGCGTGTTGCACCAGCCATTGAGCATTTTATTAAAAACCAAAGCTTCCTTCTGAAATTGCTGAGCTTAGTTATAAAATACTTCGTGTTCATCCTGTTGAAAGAAACAGTAGAGATTTTAAAAAGTTTAAATGTTATGAGAATGCATCTTTCCAATGATGAACTATCCAGTAAATGCTCTGGTTCAGTGTCTCTCAGGCATCTGTAGTTGTTCAGTATTTCAACCAAGTAACCGGGAGGTTTTTAAAACTTAGCACTGTTAACATACAATGCTACTGCAGTGAGAGGCAGGAATACGCGTGTCCTGAGGAAAACGTTTGCAAGCACAAAGGGAAAATTGTACATCAAGTGAAGTAGAAGTGTTATCTAGTAATTCAACCATAGTCCCAAAAGCCAAAAGTTCTGAATTCCCTCCTCTACCACTTCATTCTTTGGCTCTAGACTCACACGTGTATGCTAAGCAGCCTCTGATAAACTTTTTTTTCCTTCGAAGGCTTGTTAGACACAATAGCTGTTTCCAAGGTGAAAAACACTGTGAACTTCTCCCCATTACACTGAGGAAAGCAACAAGATGAGAGAGCTGAGTGAAGCTCTGGAGTACACATGCAGTGCCCTCCTCCAGGGTGCTTGAAATTACACAGCTCTGCTCACTCCTGTCTCCGCCGGGATGCCCAGAGAAAGTGGGAAGCGATCTCTCGGAGCAGTGCAATAGAGCAACCAAACCCAGCAGCCGGGAAATGGGTTGGCTTCAAAATTACACCCGTGCTTAAAAGCCTGTGAAAAACAGCAGGAAAAACCGTGCAGAAATGGTGATTTCTGAGGAAAGGTGATAGATGCAGAGGCCTTTTCTAGGGAGAAATTATTACATATGTGTGCTGTGGCCACCACACTTAAGAGTTACACCACTCAGCAATGCTTTGGCCCGTGTCTCCTCCCTGGAAGCCGAGCGCCAGCATCTGCCTGTGTTTCTGCCTGCCCCTGGGGCTCAGGCAGCGAGCCAGCCCCACGGTGAGTGCCACTGGCTTTGGTCTGCCTTGGTACATTAACGCCCGTGGACGTGCAGGCACCGAGCACCCACCTCTTTACGAAGGGCTGGTGTTGGCAAGAAGAGCAGACGGGTCCCCAGGGGTCGAAGGAGGGCAGTTGGGGCAGCGCGGTCCAGAAAGGAAAGAGCACCTGAAGGTTTGGAGGTCTCCTGCAATGCGTTATTTCAAACGATAGCCTGTTCACAGGAAGTTAAATAAAGTTAATTACCAGGCGCTTTAGCAGTCTGCTCTGATTCTTTTCTTTACATCCTGCTAGGTCAAAGTACCTAGATAGTAATACTAAAAAAAACCAAACCTCCTGAAAGTACTGGTTTGGCTGCGAAGCTACAGATCGTTAATGATGCTCCTACACTCTCACTGCAGGTATTTTTTTATACATTACCTGAGCAGATTTGGCTGTTAGAGATACAGCCTGGTGCCTGCTTGCCTTAGGGAACAGCTAGGGGCTCTAAGTAATTTTGGGAAATACGAAGAGCAATCTTTCTTCATGAGTGCACTTAGCAAAAGGAGCAATAAACCCACAATGGTCAGTGCTGTGGTCTGTTGTCTGACTCAGCTGAGAGGGGAGGAGGTGTTTGCTTTGGCAGAGTATCCTTTCGAAACTCAGGAGGTTCCTTAGGCCAAGATCTTTGGTCTCAGATAGATTTATGGTGCAAAAATGGTTCCTCAGTCTTTTTCCAGCTGTTTACAGAAATTATACATGTCTTAAGGAGACTGTACACAAGTCCAATAATATTTGAGTGAGATAGGAAGAGTACAGGACACGGAGAGCTTTATAATAACACATTCCTTACCACACCAAGTGATTAAAAAGACCACGTTTGCATGCCTATGTATGACATCTCTTTCATAATAGGTTGCTAATGCATGTTGGAGGCAAAGCACAAGATTTTTCTTTCAGAGAATGGATAATAGTCTAATGATGGTGAAGTAAATTTAATGATGTTAAATGTGGTTCCTGCTTCTTTGCAATCTTGTCATATTTTGAAGCATCTTCACTGAAGACCGTAATAACTTAGAAGAACTAAACTCTGAAAGCTAATCGTTGTTTCATGTGAGTATTTACTATCCAGAGCGTTTGGTGGGCTTGATTGATCTGGGCAATGCAAAAAGGTGAGACCACAAGCACAAGAATTTTATAGCACCTATAAAGTACTGTATACAGTTTTTGCACAATTTTATGCTGTTAAACTAAGCATTTGGTATCATATGGCACTTTAAGTACTTTGATTTATGTTAAGACAGAAATTGCATCTGTAATAAACATTCTAAAGTATGAGTTTAAGAGCAATCTACTGTATTTATTTGTGACATAAACACTCACCTGCAATGCATTTGAGAATCATTTTAGACTTAACTCACACTGCACATTACAGCCATTAAGCTTCAGGCACAGCAAGGTCATATCCAAGGTGAAGACGGAAGTGACTGGGAAGAAAGGGGTGGCATGGCAAATATTTTGAAATAGCAAATGGAAAAATATTCTTTTTCTCCTGTTAAATATTCTGGATACATGACTGTAATTTCTTACTGTACTATAAAGAATCCCAGGTTATACCAAACATGATAAAGTAGAAATCCAGTCTTGTTTAATATGAAATATTTAAGCACACAGACATGAAAATAACGTAAAAAACTCACTGACATCTTTGTAAATAAATATAATAAAATTGCATGTGTTTCAGGTTTATGAAAACTCCTGCACGGATGAATGAAAGCACAGAAACCCTTTGTTGTGCTGGAACCTGCTATGGCTGTGCTCCATGAGAAGATTCCTCCCACCGTTACATTTGGTGTTTTGGTATTGAATTAATTATGCTCAGTGGACCCTGCTTAACAGTAATACAAAGTAATAATTTTTAAATTATTTAGGTAGCTTTTTAAATAGCTTAAGTAGCTTAATCCTTCCATCTTTGCATATTTCTGTATGATAATAACAGACTGTGGGAGAGTGGCAATAATGTCATCGATATTATTAGGAATGAATGACAAGGTTTCGTTGGCAGAGCGGGACGCTAACACTCATGCATTTATTTCTTAGGAAATCATGGAATAAGTGAGTTCAGATGGATCTCTGGTCTCCCAAGGGCGGGCAGAAGAGAGGACAAGAAAAAGCAAGACACATTATGAAACTTGAAGTTTTCATGGTAACACAGCTCATTTGGGTAATGACTTAAATAACAAAGACAAATCCAGGATTCTTTAGTTTAAGTGATAAAATTAGAGAGAGATTACTAAGCAGTATTCAGCCTTTGAGGTCGTATGTGCTGACCTAGCCTTGTCTCACTGTTTTTACAGGAAAAGGAAGGAGACACTGTCTTTCTATGTTTGCTACATATTGATGCAATAGCGGCACACCGAATTTCTTATAGTAAGGAAGACTTGGCCTGTAATGCTACAGAGATTTACATGAACTATAAATGGACAAGAAGATGGAAAATCAGTGCTTAAAATCCTGCTGCTAAGTTTGCAGAGAGTCAAGGTGATAGTCTTTGCTGAGTATTTTATTTTTCCAGGAATCCTTTGTCACTGTACTTGGCAGAGACAATCTGCCACGGCTGTCAGAAGCTCTGAAAAATACTTTGCCGGGTGCATTTTTTGGGTCTTTAGTGTACAAAACACTGTAGCAAAAGTAGCCAGGATGAAATCCTGATCCACAAGTCAGCCTGAAAGATTGCAGAATTTTTTTGTGGCAGTTAATTGATTAATTGAAATCAACCAAATGTGAGCTTTGGTGAGGATATCCCTAGAGCTGCTGAAAGCTGTTCACTTCCATTCTTCCCATTGGTGTACACAGCTGAATCCGAGCCATAATATTATCATCTTACCCCAGAAATTGCAGTTTAATGTGTTTACTCACTATCTGTCTTCACCTATCACTTTGATTACAGGGCTAGAAAGCCTTTTTGAGTCTTAGGAGATAAAATCTGGTTTTCCAGATCTTGCTTTAGACATCCTCGCTGATAAAATTGACCAAAAGTTACAGAAGATGGCTTCTGTGGGATCCTTTTGTCAAAGTGGTGGCATCACGTCACTGCCCATATGAGTTACATGCTAGGTTGATTTGAAATTGATATGAGAGTATTATAGTTTAAGGAATACAATCAAAGTATTACTGCTTAAGACAAAGATAAAGCATTAAAATGGCACCGCTGAGTGTGTGCCGGTTACCTTTCTTTCAGCTTTAACTATCACTTCTCTGTATTTACCTGTGCCTTCTGAACTGACATTTAAAAATAGTTACAGGGACATCTTTTTGATGCTAGTATTCTGGCACTCTACAGATTTGTTCAGTTTAACTTTGCTGGGTATGACAGCCTGGAATTGGTACTTCTCGTATCATGGAGTAGGCTGTGCAGTTAATTTCTTTTTGGTGAGGATCATCTTCCTTGACCCACAATATAACATCTCTGAAAGTCCTGTGGTTAAGATTATGCTTGAAATGGAGCAGGAGGGTCTTGGGGAAGCAGCTGTGAGCCACAGAGAAGTTATCTCTGTTGACTCTGGCTCTGTACTTCATGATCAGAGCGGGCTGAGGCTCCCTTTGTCCTCACTGATGATGGATCCAGCTGCATCCTGAGGTTTCTCAGCATTTTCTTTCTGAGAATGACAGTGGGAGGGTAGTGTGGGGACTCTGGCCTTTTGCAACAGCAATGTTTGTGTCCTGGAGGGAAACTAGAGTGTGTGCATGAACAATTTTCTGTGGATCAGAGAGACCTAGAAAAGTACTGGGTGGTATCACCATGGTCTCCTGGAATAATTGGGCTAGTTAGCTAGGAAAAAAGACTACATTTATCTTCCGTACACAAGCTTTTGCTAGATATAACTTTGCTTTCCAAAGTTATCCCTTTATCTGTGTATATAAACTATCTCCCTTTAATTATGCCCTCTATGAAACCCAAGGTGATCTGCATGGCCACCCATTACCTTTGAGCTCCCTCAAGTGGCAACGAAACCCTCAAGTTTATTGCACGGGTGCTTTTGCAATGAAGCCTTGCAGTTTAAGACCATGTTTTTAAGAGCAACTACAGTAGACTGAAAGAGTTGCTCTGATTTAAAGGAATCTAGACTACTTCAAGGAAGCTGAAAATGTGACCCCATAATTTCATAACATAGTTCTCTTTTGACCGATCTGTTAAAAGACACCTATCGAGTGAAAAGGAAACATTTTATGCCCAATAGTAGTTCGCAGCAGATGCACTACAAGCATGTGATACAAGTGTGTTTTAAAAACTTGTTTTGACCTTCTTGAATGGCTACTGATCAAATTAATGACAGACTAGCTGAAAAGTGGACATCCTGGTTCCCAGCATGTCAGGTAAGGCTCAATACTTTTCTTTCTATCATCCTGAAAACGAAAATAAATCATTTGGCTTAAATAACAAGTGTTTCTGCCCTCATTAAGAACATATTTTAATCATAAAGCACCATCTGTCACCTGATGATGTGCACACAGGGTTCAGGTCATCTTTGGTGTAAGAAGATGAAAGTTGACAGAAGGCTGGACCTTTTCACAGTGCATAAGTAGCTTTTTCAAGGGTTTGTCTAAAATGGGATGACGGTTTTTTTGGATGAAACAGCTCAAGTAAAATGACTTTAATATCCAAAAGGAGGATAACGGAGAAATTTTACAAGCTTTTGCATTTCCCTGTATGGTTATTGCAGGCTTATTGCAGTCTACCCCTTAATCTTTGGGTTTTTTTTTTTAGTTTGCTATTGCTTATGAGACGTTTATTCCTCTTGAATGTCTCAAGTGAGATACTAATATAAAAAAATGAAGCTTAGCCAGGTGAGGAGAATGCCTGGCGAAGCCGTGGAGGAGGCAGGGACCCATTGCTCCTGGGCACCTCGGTCTCCAGGCAGGGAGGTTGTGGACTGGGCACGCCTGCCTGCAGCAAAACCAAAAGCACCTCCCAGGTTTGATGTTTTAAATCAACCAGAGGCAAGAGAGGCACCATTCCTTTTTGAAGCTCGCTCACCATTTGACCACGACAGGCCTGCTCTTAAAGTCCCTTTAAGTAGAAAAGGAGGCTATAGGTGCCAAAACCTGACATCACACGCTGCCAGCTGTGTTTCTACAGCACAGTTCTGTCACTGCCGCAATGCTGGGCCTGTTTTATGTAGGTAATGCCCTCACCAGACCGTGAGGTCAGTTTAAGGGTAGGTTTCAGGGGGATTTTCAGGAGTTTTTTGCCACTGTTCCCTTCCTGTTTTAACTCAGAAGCGTCATTAGTTGTGGTATCTAATGCTCGGGATTTTACACTTCTCATTTTAGCCTCCTCACAGACGCGGCAGGTTTGAGGGGCTTTGGGG
>NW_009627810.1:0-338 GCF_000690535.1 Cariama cristata
TCTGTCCCCTTGTCACCACGTCCGAGATGTCAGCACCGAACGGAGGATGCCTCCATCCATCCTGCACCAACCCGGGCGCTTGGCTGCCCCTTATTTTCCTTTCCTTGTCTTCCACTTTGCTTTCGAAACCGCCTGTGATTCCTCATCCTAGGATACCCACCTCCCGCTAATGCTGCAAGACACTGCAGCCTAAAGAGATGAAGTCCAGCAAAGTTTCGGGCTTAATATCGCAGGTTTCAGGCAATCTCATTACAGTATTTGCTATCAAAGCTGGTTTGCGCGGGTGCATCCGATGCCGACCGGCTGGGGCATCTTTGCCCCAGAACCCCCATGGCTTT
>NW_009627810.1:451-1275 GCF_000690535.1 Cariama cristata
CCAGGCGGGTCCCCCCTGCTTGCCACAGCCTTGGGGAAACCGGTGGTTCCAGCAGTTGGGAAAAGCATCTTGGCTGCCGAGCTCAGCATCGGCACAGGGATGGGGGGGTGATACTGCCACCCATCACGCAGCAGCTTTGCAGTGCTTTCTCAGAGCAGGGCTGACCTGCAGGTGGTTAGGCTGAGCCTTAAAGCAAAAATATGCCTTTTCTTGCCTTAAAATTGCAGCCGGGGTCTGCCCGGAGTAAGTCCTGTCATCGCTGCAGGCAGCTCCTGCCTGCAGCCAGCATCCTCCTGCATCCCTGCCCGCGTAAAGCGGGGGAAACCCGAGGGCGGGTGCTGCACAGACCTGCACCCCTTGTGAAATCTCTAGCGACAAAATGCCATCCCCTCCCCTCCATCAGAAGCTCTCGGGGTCCCAGATAATGATCATAACGATGTATAATTATTGCTTTCTACGTAAGGGGAGGGCAGGGTCTCCTCTGCTCCCAGCCCCTCTCCCTCAGGTACCGCAGCTTTGCTGGGGAGAAGAAGATTTTAGGGGATCTCAAATTGCAAACCTTGGAAGCATAAGGAGAAGCAGCAGCAGATACCCGGGAGCAGGGATGCTCCCAGGCTGGCCGTGCCGGTGAAAACATGGATACGGCTCCCGCACAGCCGGCACGTTGCGGTGTCGGGACGTGGATTTCTCTTCCTTGCATCGTCCCTAAAAAAATCCCAGGAGAACAGGATGTCTTCTGGGCTGCTTTAATTCCTCATCAAAATAATGATACAAAATAATAGTGATATAAAATAACAATGATATAAAATAATGATATAAAATAA
>NW_009627811.1:0-6335 GCF_000690535.1 Cariama cristata
CGGGACTGCCCCTGTTCCCAGTTTCCCTCTTACTGGCCCCGTTCTCCCTTCCGTCCTACCCGGCGGTCCCACAGGCCCCGAGATCGGGCGAGCGGGTCCCGGGGAGCCCAGCCTCGCCCGGCGTCCCTCCCTGGTAGCTCCGGGAGAAGCTGTGGCTCCGTGCCCCCCGTCATCGCCTGGCTGCAGCGGCCAAGCTGCCACCAGATCCCCGGGGACACGGAAGGGGCCTGGCTTGCCCTGAGGTAGATACCCAGGCTGCTTGGGAGGCAAGCTTTGCTTCCCAGCCCTCCGCTGTGCCTTGGGCACAGCCGTTCAAAATACAAAGTATGGCCGATAACATCAGCTCGTTTGTTGCTTCTAGTAATCCTTATTACAAATTTACTTGTTTCCCTGAAAATGTTGGTACCTCAAGATGACCTTCATGCTCACTATTACAGTAGTAATGGGGTAGCCTAAACTAACAGCAGCAGTTTACATATGGGAGGCCATAAAATGTAAAAGGATAATTAGAAGTTGCCTGAGAAAAGTTATCCTAATTTCTTTTTACCATCTTATTTTCCTATGTGCATCTTTCCCCCTTCCCCCCAGTGTCAGAGGAATAATCTGTGTTCATTAACATGCTCTTCTATCCGTCTCCTGACATGTATTAGTGGAGTCCAACCTTTTCATCCTGAGAACTGAACTCATTTCCAAAAGGTTACAGTTCACAATCAATACGTTTCATCTTGCAGAGAAAAAAAAGGCCAAAAAATAGATTGTCATAATATTTTTCTGAAGCAGCTTTTTTACTTGTTTGTCTTTCAGCAACTTGTACATTTCTGATTGAAACTGAATCATTACCAAACAAATAAACTTGACAAAAGGAGTCACCAATACAGAATTTATTAGGAGTGCGGAGCTGCTAGAAAGGCAGTTGTCCTCAATAGCTGCCTTCTACAGATGCCAACGTTTTGGTTTTGTTTTATGAGCTCTCACAGCTTTTTTCTTTGCAGCACTGTCTCTTGAAAGTCATGGCTTAGAATGTGAATATTCTTGACCATTGCCATTTTACCTGTTGGTTCTTTAGACTTCCATTTTTGTCCAGCCTTTTGCATTGTTTACAGTAACAGCCATCATAGTTTTCTTTCCCTGTAGATGGAAATATCTCGTCATAACTACAATAAATGGTCTCAGTAACTGTTGATACTCTTCCAATAATGTGAGTTGAGGCAAGCACCTTTCAATCATACCAAGTCAGATAGCATCCTACATCCTGAGTTTTAAAGGAGCAAAAACCAGAGTAGACTGCTGGAATATCAGGTCCGAACCAGACAAAAATGGACACTTACTCATCTCCTAAAAGTTTAAGATGTTATTCTGATCTACAGAGAGATCTAAGAATTCATAGCAGCAACCCTTAGAAATTGTGTCTCTCTTTTTTTCCAAACCATGCATTAATTTCAAAATACAATGGTGAAAGCACTTTAACTTTGGTTACAGACATTGTTATGCTTACATGAAGGGGCCCCTGGTGACATCTTTCATTTCTGTATAAAGCATATACAGTGTAGGAAGGGGTAACTTCTACTAGGCCAAGTCCATAGTTTGTCAGGTAGACCTACTCTAGTTTCTTTCAAGACTGCCTGCCTGTTCTCTGAAGCAAGAAGTTTAAACTGCTTGCTTCTTTGTATAAATCTATAAAATAACTATTTATTGTTAGCAGTAAGAAACATCTTAAGTACAACAAACTAATTATTTTAGTATTATTTATATCACTTAAAAAATAATCTTAGAGGAAGGACTAACAGAAAAGGAGAATAGTAGACTTGTAGAATATTTCAGAGAAATTTGTGAGAGTACAAACATGGGGAAAAGCAGACAAATGGGCTATTGAGGTGGATGATCATGGGACTGTGATATGAGAAGAGGAGCTGATAAAAACAGTGAAGGGCCTTGAAACTGAGAACAGAAAACAAACATTATATGAAGATTCATTAAGTATCATTAAACAGTCCTGTCAGGAACACCAGCTATAAGCTCTTGCTATCAGTTCTTGCTACCTAGTTTTAGCCTGAAATATGTCACAACTGTTCAAAGAATAGCCTTTTCCTGGCTATATTAACTCTTCAAAATCACGATACAGTGATAACATATTGCACATTGAATTTATACCTGTACAAAATTATGTCAAAATTACTGAATTCTGAAACACAAAATTCTACCAAATCTAAACTCTCCACTTACACTCATTGATTACATAATCCTACATTTAAAGTTCTTGTGCAGCATAAGAAAAGTAACAGACAAGGCTTAAAATAGGAAAGATAGAAAGCTTTTGCTTCACAGTTTTCCACTCATCATGTTTCTTTCTGAAACTGTTTCACCTCCACGATTCATACCATCTTCACCACTGCTACTTCTATAGTATACGGTAAATTATATAGTTTACTACTTTTCCATCCATAGATATAAACAACTATATATGTAATGTATGGACAGAGCTTTTAAAAATTAATTGCACTGAGGAATAACTTCCAAGGCTTTATGGAAGGGAAGATGTATTTATATGGATGAATACCTATGCATTTTCATCAAAATTCACATATTGTATATACGTATGCATTTAAGGGGAAAAAAGGTTCACATTACTCAACAAACTGTAATTTTGTGATTCAAAGAAATATTAACTTTGTACAGCTTTCTGAAGCATTTACAGATGATATTTTGCCATGTTTTTTACAAAGTTATGGCCATTTTGTGTTTTTTTTTTTTAAGCTGAGCTGGGCTGCCATATGCTTATTTGGTGCCCTCTTGTGGCTCAGATTATTAATACGCTCTTTGTCTTGGGGAAAAAAAACGAGATGGATTGATAAGGAAAATAATTTTTAATGGAATTCAGCGTAACAGAAAGGTCAAGACATTAACTGCTTTGTTTATATTTTCTATATTGACGATAGTTTCTGATACACCTAAAATGGGCTGGTATTGCAGATCTGACACAAATGTGTAAAAGTTTTGACTTGAATTTTTTTTTAGTAAATGTCATTTGTGAAAGATACGTAATGATACAATACAAACTTCTGAATATTAAGATTTTTTCATTCAGTAATGATTTAGAAATCTGATGTATAATTGGTTACTTTAAAATTAAGCACCAAGAACTCATTCCCTAACCTGGAATATTTTTAGTCTGAGGCATGAACTTAGCTGCTAGTATCCCTGAGTAGTTCCAGAAAACTGTTATGCAAATCAGAAAAATAATGGATCTGAAAAAAACTTTGATCTGCCTCTCTCCAGTTGAATCTAGATTTGGGACTGTAATAAAAGCAAACCAGTGTTCTTTCAAAAGTACTTGTTTTTGTCTCCATTCTTTCTTAGCAGAACTGGCTACCATGTTATCCACAGGAGCTGCCCACATATGTGCTGTTGAAACCAGGAGACTGCAAATTCTCTTTTGTTCCTACAGCTCTTTGATAAACTCTAAAATTACACAGTATGAGTCTTCAGGCTTTTACAATTAATATTCCTTTGAATAGTTATGAAGATTTTGGTCAAATGAAGAATAGGAAAAGTAGAAAGTAAAAAGCGAAAAAGTAGAACACAAAAGAGAAAAAGTTTGAAAAATAAAACAGTTCTTCAATTATATGAGTTCTTTGTAATTTCTTAAAGCATAAACATGCAAAATAGTATTACTTGAATTAGAACTATAACTTTCATGCATATATAAAATTAGATTTTACTTTTGGATAGAGAATATATTGGAATTAAAAAGATTAAGATTGTATTCAAAACTATTACAGAAATACAAAAATCTCCAAATATAAATAAAACCAATGGAATAAGTACTCTTATACTGTTGTACTGATACCCTACCTGATATGTTTAATGATAATTAAAATACATGTAAGAGCCAAGGTGAATTAGTCTTCAAAACTTTCACTAAAATTGAAAAGATTATTTGTTAATTCTTTGTTATTTAATCTTCCCAGGTATTTAAATAACATATCATCAAATACCGTATCAAAGTAGGAAACCTAAATTAACTTGCAACAAATTCCCTGTCATATGTAATGCTCACAGAAATCAAGTAATGAGTTTAAAATATTCAAAACAATGTTCAAATGCTTACTGCACTGTATCTTAATTTTTAACAATATGTACTCCTATAAAATGAGGAAATTTCTTGTATCTCAGAGGATTTATCTCAAATAGGAGAAGAAATTCAGGGTGTGGTGTGTTCTCTCAAATACCCCAGTTAGCCACAACTACCTTCCTAATGCAGTCGCAAGTTACAGATTCACTCTTGATCTACCTTGTTCACATCAATTCTAGGTTTCCCTCTTGATCTATATTGGCATACCAACTATAGGCATGGGTTTGCCAATTTATCTTTTCTTAATCTAGACAAGTACAGGTTCTAGCTAAGTTAGAACAAAGTATTTAACTGTGTTAAGTGATGCAGCATTCTTCAGGCATTTGCCTTAATTGACAGACTAAACCAGAAGGTTTTCTGCCTTTAGGAGTATTTCAGAGTTTGCTAGTTAACATTTGTAAGCTAGCACATTTGTTTAAAGATTTTTTTAAGTTAGTTTGGGTTAAAGGCTTTAAGAAGAAGGTACATGTACATGGTTCATGTCTTTATTATAACATCTCTTCTTTATTGTGCTGTCTCCTAGACATTATACAGAAACTTCACCGAACTAGGTTGTCTTTGAAATACATGCCTTGACAGTTGGAAATAGTCCAACTGTCTTACTGGGTCCTGGTTTTTAAATAAAATCAAGCTGCACTTACTAAGGACTTCAACATTCACGTTTCTTGAGTACATGCACATCCTCTGTGTTCTACTTTCAAACTGTACTAGAACAGACAATACACATTTGTGTTTGTGTTTGCTTTCTACTGGTACTGCGAGTTGTTTGGCAGAAATAAAGGGACAAATATGCATAGAAAGAATGGTAGGATGATTAGATCTTCTCGGAGTGTGTCTGTATCTTCCACTCAGCATACAGAAATATACATCTATCCTAAAGAACCTCTATTCAGTTCTTGAATTTTGAATTCAGTTTACTGCTGAGTAAACAGCAATTACAATGCATACAACCATAAAGAGAAATTAGGCAATTTTGAGCAACTGGCCCATAAGCAGGGGGAAAGCTAGATCTAAGCACATTGTGGCTTCCTTGGCATGGAGTCAACTATGCATCAGTCTTGCTACAGATTACAGCAGTATGGGAACAGGCTTTACCGATGTTGAACGAATATAACATCCAAACACTTTCCACTGTAGCTGGAGCACAATGTCCTTCAAATATACCACCTTCTTACTTCTGCAGCATTCAGAATGTATCCTGTCCCACAGAGTGAGAAAAGAATATACAACAAAAACTCACTGTCCAAGAAGATTTAACTTCTTTTCTAGCATTTTTGTGCAATTTGAGGGCACGAACTAATCAGACTGTAATAGAAGCAGACCCATAATGTAAAAATAAAATATAAAGTGTAGCCTGGAATTAAATAATAGAGAAAAAGAGAAAGTTCTTTTAGAAAGAAGAATGAGCAAAAATGAGAAATGAAGGCTCAAAAAAGCACAATGGCTTTTTCAGCTGGTAGTGGTCACAGAACACAAAACTCTTCACCAGAATGTAATAGGATTTGGGGGAAAAACATAGGAGAGTCTCTTACTGGAAGAGTTACAAAGTGAGAAAATAAAGGCACAATGCCAAGAATTGATTACTCCTCACATTTTCCTAAGGGTGAAACACTTACATTACTTGTCCTACCAGATTTTTTTTAATGTATGATAATTTATAAATGGTTTCTGGAAAGAACATAATGAACTGGCTGAGAATCAGGTCTGTAAGCAATTGCTACACTCAAGTGCACTCATACGTGAAAGGGGTGAAAAGGTCAATAAATTATTTTCCTGGCAGATCAAGAATGAGGAAGTTGAAAGATTTATCTTGGAAATAACACTGGATGCACAGAAGATAATTTCAGACAATGAAAAAAAAATTGAGGCTTTTTTTTGTCAGAGACGCCACTTGCAGTCACATCTGAATAGTGACCATTCCTAACCTAGAACTCCAAAGGCCATGGAAATGTCCGTTCTTGTTGAACACTATGTCTGGCTTGTCTTCAAATGAAATATGCGTTTCTCAGCACCCTACAACTGTGATTCTGAAGCTAGATCACTTATTTAGTTATTTAAATCTGAAGGTTTTTTCCTATAATTAAGTTATCTCTCAGACAAGATGTATGTCCTGTTTCTTATCTAGGGAATCCACAGTGAAGAGAATTTATGGGAAAATTCTTCTTTAAAATAAATTTATTTTTATAAATTTTATCATTCTAAA
>NW_009627812.1:0-27791 GCF_000690535.1 Cariama cristata
ATATATGAATATACATATGCCCACACACAGACAAACATATAAGGGTACACAACCCTCCCTATATGAATGTGCTTTGCCTTTTTTGGGTGTACGAGTATATTTCTGTAAATGCTCTCCACTTGTGGTTATACATTTATGAGTAATATCCAACTTTCAGTCATAATTAACACCATGTGGCTTTCTGTATAATAATTGCTTTGGGACAAAAAACCTTGCAGATGGTTTCAAGAGTGACTCGTAACTCGCCATCAATGTAAAAAGATTAAATAAGATGAGCCCACTCCCTCTGAATGGAATAAGCCATTTTCATTGATTTCAATGGGAGCAGGCGCAACTTACTTTCTACAGCAGACAGAGAACATGTATTATATTCGTTAAATGAAAGTTTGATTTCATTGCACTTAAAATTATTCATGTTCTGTTAGCAAATGGTTTGAGATTTTATAACCTAGAGCATTTGCTGAATTCTGCTTTGTATTTTCCTCACAGCAATTGGAAGGACCCTCATTCCTCGTTATTTTAGCACTGTCTTTGAAGGAGGTGTAACAGACCTGTATTACATTCTCAAGCACTCAAAAGAGTCATACCACAACTCATCCATCACAGTGGACTGTGATCAATGCACCATGGTCACCCAGCATGGAAAACCCATGTTTACCAAGGTAACAGGGAAGACTCAATAAAACATGTTGTTGGTTTTTGTGTTTCTTTTTCAGTGTGTATAAGGGTGAAAAATATTGGCTGTTGCATTTTTCTGGTAGACTGAGATTATTTCTAATACTGAAAACCCTTGAAGCCATTTAATTACTATTTTCTATGTTCATTATGTGACTGGAAAATTCTGTGGGCATCCTCTGCAATTCTCCTGGAAAGACTGCAAGAGAAGCACATAATGCCAGGTTGCCAGATCCATCAGTTGTACGTGAATTAAATTCAACCTGCTCATCTCCTTTTCTCAGGGCTTGATTTTAAAGCAACAATGACACTGCTGGTACCTATCATTTGGGATGGTATGCATTACATTTGATACTTACCCAGTCCAAGGGGTAAATCTCTAGGAAAACAGTGATTTAATACAGTAGGATGCCAGTCCAAAGGGCAGTGAAGTCAATGGAAGGAGTCAATTGATTTAAACATGCTCTGGATCAGGCAGTTAGTGAATATTCAATATTTGTAATTGATAGTGAATTATCTTCATGTATTGGCCACTTCTAGTCTTGTAATTAAACTGAGTGCCATGTACTTATAAAAAACAGTACCAGAAAGGCAGAAAATACAAATTAAAACAAGAAGTTTCTTATATTAAAAAGATGAGTATACTGATTTTCCAAATGGAAATGTCCCCTTTCATAAATTAACAGGAAATGATGATTTTCCATCTTGTACCTGTTCATTTGTATGAATTTTAACCTTTGTATGAAGAAAAGCACAAAAGGAGAAGGGGCAGCAGGAAGAGACAACCCATCACCCATCCATGTTGCCCTTGGCTCACGGGGCTGTGGAGGTTTCAGAGTCAATAAAGGCACCAGCTATGGACAGCATCATGACCAGGGCTCACGTGGCTTATCCTGCTCTAGCACGTATGTGAGTCCCATCCCTTCTTAGGGTCTTCCCTGCCATCTTCATGGCTCTTGGAGTGAGGCTCAAAGAAGAGGGAGAGGAAGCCGCTGGTGTGTGGAGCACTGATGAGCTGAGAGGTGTGTGTTTAATGGTGTTGTCGATCCAGGTCTCCCACTCCAACCCTCTGTGACGTACATAGACACAGAGACAGAGAGAGATGCAAAGAGACCAGCTATTCCTAGGTAGCACCTCTTTGCCACCTGCTTACGAGAAGATGTGCATGCTGGCCACATGCAGAGGATGTGACAAGACCATACAGCAGCTGATTCTCTGCAGAGCTCCCTAAAGTGGTTTCTGTGTCATTTCTCTTTGTGTTAGCTCTAGTGCAATGGCAAATAAAAGGGTTTTTTTTGGGAATCAGTAAATTCAACATGCTTTTCTCAATTCAATTAGTTTATTTTACTTATCATGGCAGCACATTACAGCGTTGTTACTTTGGAAAGGAGGCTAGTATCCAGCAAGTCAAAGACAGACGAGCAACAGGGCCTAGGCTGGGTGCACACCTCATGTTAGGGGGCCACAGTCGCCTCCCGTTTCACCACCATGTTGTGTGCCGGGAATCTCCGTCTACCACAGCCCTGGCAGTACATGGTCTGCTTCAGCCCTGACATTTCTGTTGCAAATTCCAATATAAATCTCTGTATCCTGGTAGAAAAGTTCAGGTGGGGATGTGATCTGGATTCTAGGAGAAAAAATAGGGGTTTTTTTATGGTTGTATGTTTAAAATATGACTGTGTCAGTAAGAGCAAATTTGAAATAAAACACAGTAGTTGGTGGAATAAGGGAGAAAAGAATATATGACTCTTTCAGAAATGTTAGAGCCGAATGTTGTCTCAGCTGTGTGTGTGTAACTTCTAGCAGAGATACTGAGGGTACAGATCTTGCACCCAAAGGTAAACTTCTCCTCTCACGGCGTCAGTGGTGGAACAAAGCAGACCTCCCATAACAAGCAGCTCTCCAATGGACTGTGTAGCTCCTTAGGTCATGTCTGAGTTTGACGAAGTGAAACTACCACGAAGGGGTTTTTTAATGCAAAAAATACAGACTAACTGTATTTGTTAATAGCTGTTTCAGTTTCACAAACAACTTCTAAGCTTCAAATTCACTAACTTCTAATATAACAGGCTGAAACAGTTCTCCTCATGTATGGAATTAGGAATCCACAGCTGCATTTTATTAATTTCAACATTTTCCTAGTTAGAGCAACTCACTGCATAGTGCCGTATTGGATGAATATACAAAATGGCATTTCCAAGTTTTTTCAAACAAATATGGCTAGAACATGCCTAACAGTAAGAATATGAATAGTTCAGCTTGTCTTTAGAGGGCAAGAGGTCCTTATAAATTGTCACACACTTAAAAATTGATTTATCAAGGTATAAATAAATACCATAAAGAATTTAATACAATTCAATGGCATGAATTAAATGTGGTAAAAGAAGAGACTGAAGCTCTGACTACTATCTTTGTTTACCTGGCAGATGCTTTATTTTTTTTCTCCAGGTAAAGGAAAGCTTTAGGAGTCTTCCTAAGTCTCTGTTTTCACCGTGTTTACCGACACACCAACTTTATGTGTAGGCAAACTGTTTCCGCAGTTAGCAAAGTTTATATTTCCCAAACGACTGGCAGAGGCGAGCTTTGCCTTCGCCACTAGAGCAGTGAGCACCCCGTGTTTGAACCATTCCCTTCCTGCACCCAACAGTGGGGCCATCAGCTGGATTTTGTAGGTGAAGCCCTTAAAACTAAGTGATTTTAATCCTTACTAACAATCTCAGGCATTTCTCAGATTTGTATAAGTTTTAGGTATCTTTTCAAGCAACAGCTCAGGTTTGAGACAGGGTAGTTAATAAAAGAGGAAGACTTCTAAAAGATGCCCAATGTTAGGAGAATGAGACTCTGAGCAATAAGGCACAGGACCAAAGTTGGTTTTCATAGGTGCGAGCAGTTGAAATTCCTACAATTAATAAGTGCAGTGAAGGGGTTAAAAAGCTATTGGTTAGTTTGAGAAATGTTCTTTTTTAGTTTTTTCCTGGCCTAGTCTAGAGCAACCACGTGACATACTGAATGCCTGCCAGCCTCTTTCTTGTTGATCCTCCGGAGACCATCTGTGCTGGGGGCATTGATTAGAGTGTGTCTGCTGGGATTACATCTTTTCTGTTGCCATGCCAACTAATCAGCTGATTTTGGTTACCACAGAAACAAAATGTCAGAGCTCACAGTACGGTAACATGAATTCAGCACAACAGAAAATGTTTTCTTAATTGGAGACCCTTTTGATTTTTTGGATTCTATGTAAAAGGCAGATTTTTTTTTTAAAAAAAAAAGAAAAAAAGAGGGCCATTTAAAATAAGAACTGCACCAATTTTATTGATTAAAAGCAATGCGTAAAATTCTGCTGTACATAAGGAAATTAAATTCCTTTATAAGATGTATAAATTTTTACCACTGTGATATGAAGAATGTGTTTCACTTTTTCTATTAAAATTTGTTAATGCCAATGTATAAAATAAATCTGTTAAGAGCTGTGGGGTTTTGAGCTTAAGAGGAGGAACATTTGAGAAGCCACAGGTATTATTATAAAAAAATATTTTAAACCTGAAATATTTTGATGTTCACTGGTCAGTAATCAGGATCCTTGGCCTCAACGCAGTAATATTAATATAAAATGTTTTTCTTTGACTCTTTATGTGTGTGCATGTGTTCCCCTATGCAATTTCTCATCATAGTGCAAACGATGTGAAAATCAAAATCAGAGTGAAATGACAAAATAAGTTACATTAAAAAGGCATCACTGAGGTGTGTTGAAAAGGGCAGACGAAAACCTGTTGCAAGATTCTCCTTCATAGGTCTACAGTAATTTGTCTATATAGTATGCCTGTTAAAATTACCTACATGTTTTTGCAGAAACAACCAGGAGAAAAAACTATGATGACATTAAGTAAATGGTTAACCAGAAAAGCCACACATTGCCCAAGTGGGAGCTAGCTAAGTCTGAGTTTGGGCTTGTAAAAAGGCTCAACAGACTCAGCTGAATTTAGGGTGGCTAGTTGTTCAGTCAACTGTTATTTGTATTAAAATTAAAGTTGCAGAAACATTTTCTTTTGAAAACCATTACACCCTATTTCACAATATCTCTGTGCCCTGCACTTGCAAGTTTACTTTGAACAGGAATTGTAAGTCTAAACATCCAATTTAAAAAAAAAATAAATCAATGACAGAGGTAGTTAATTATCAGATCAGGTGTCATTTACAGTATTCCACGGTACCCCTAGTCAAGATACCATGCTGGGCAGATATTTTGCACCTTAAAGAAGACTACAGCCACAGCAGTTTTCCCACATAAAATTGTGGAGAATTGTTTAAAAATCCCCAGTAATTTATTTTATTTTTCGTTTCAAGGTAGTACCCACTTGCTACATTTATTCCTCCCATATTTTCTCTCCTTTCTTAGACAAGACCCCTCACAAAGCCATGTGAGCCACTTTCTGTGGAAGCAGCTCCGTTGTTCATGACTGCAACCTCTCCTCTGCTCCCCTGGCTCTCAAACCTGCCATGGCAGCACAGCTCATACAGCCCGATGGCCGACACCCTGTCTGCCTTTCCTTGGAGAGAGGGATTAATAAAAGTAATAAGAAATGAAAGAAAAATAAAAATGTGATAAAATGCCTGGAAAAGACAGGGACACTTGGAAAAGACAAGAAGGAAAAAAATCTGGTTTGGCCACAGGCATTCAGGGCACTGCGTACTCCAACTGGACATGAAAGGAAGGTTTCTATGCCAAGCTATTGTAAGGAAAGGGCAACATAAACCAGGTTCAAATGACTGATTCAGCAACTTGATGTCAAGTGCATGCAGTTGCACCACAGCCACCTCCACTGTGAGGTTCAGTCATTAATTAGCAGTAGCAATCTGTGAGGGAAAGATGATGCAATAAATAAGATTTAGTGCACACAATATTCTATGTTTGTAAAATGCTATAAAATCTATAGTATTATAAGTTACTGTCTCCATGGTAAGGCCTATGAAGTCATTTTCCCACATTCATTTTTTGTCCCCAAGAGAACGAAAACCAATTAATCTAGCAGAGATGAACAATAGAATACTGCTCTGATATTTTTGAATGTTGTTTAATCGATGATACAATGCCATTGAAAACAAAATTCCTGGGAATTTATTTCATGCATTTTGTGTATTCTAGGTATGCACAGAAGGACGTCTTATCTTGGAGTTTACTTTTGATGATCTTATGAGAATAAAAACATGGCACTTTACTATTAGACAGTACAGAGAATTAGTCCCACGCAGCATTCTAGCCATGCATGTAAGTAATCCTTTTTTCATTTGACCTAATGCAAAGACATGAGATTAGGTTTATGAGGAACTCCAGCAAATTTCACACCCAAGGCAATTAACTCTAAATATTTTGGTTTGCCTGCAACTACCTCCATTTACAAGTTCTGTCATCACTCCCTTGTTTCTCAGTGCTCTATTGTTGCCACTGTTGCTATGTTTTAATTTTGTTTTAGCACATAGTTTTCCTTTTAATCCCATTTGGTGGTCTGTATGATTTGGGCCCAAAATCTGTCCTTATTGATATGAACTACACTAAAGTCAGTGAATTTTCATCATTGTACATACAAATTATATTAGTCTTGAAATGAAGCAAACTAATGTTACCTTTGCATGAGACAGAAAATAAGTAAGTACCATATATTTTCTTAGAAACCTTTAGAATTTTAATCTAGTTTTTTTTTTTTTTTTGCATTTCAAGACTTTTGTAATTGAATGAAAACACACACAATAGAACATTAAAATATTAAGTATTCTACAAGTTGAAGACAAAATATTATAAGGTAAATCATTGCGGAGAAACAAAGGACAGAATCTTATTGCCACTTCCAGTTTGGCACTGTAGAAGCGTTCTAACTAGTAGTGCTTCATATACAAAATTAAATGCAGGACTGTGTTTTTATAGAGAGTAAGAACACTGGCCCAAACATGTGCCTGTATTTTGACATCAAGTTACCTAGATATCCATAGGTAAAGATACATTCTTAGTGAAGAATTTTAAATGAATTAAGAAGCCTGGACTCTTTTGAAAATGCTATCAGAGGCCTGAAGAAAATACCTTCGAAAACCTGCCCTACCATTTCTGTCCCAGGGTTCTCTTCTATTTCAGAGGGCTGTTCTTCTGAACTCTTCAACAGTATCCCATTAAGGGACAACAAGAATGGCCGTGAGCAACATTATGTGTTTAGGGGGCTGCTGCAATTCAAAGAGAGTGGAAGCAGGTTAGCCAGCAACCAGCAGGTATTAATTTTAGTAATGAGATTGATCTCATTTTAAAGAGGAGGCTGGTCTCACAGGTAAAGCTCCTGGCTAGGGTCAGTGAAGGACTGTACTTGCATTTTCCTGTTTAATTCTGGGAAAATAACTTAGACTAGAAGGGTTCTCCAGCCTGTGCTTGATGCTGTTTACATGATCAGCTCTGCTGAAGGTGCCTTGATGAGTTCTCTCTGCTTCAATTTCTTATCCACAAAAAGAAAGTGATACCTTCTTTATTCCTACCTTTGTCTGCTTAGTCTCCTGGGGCTCCCAGCCAACAAATGGAAGGCTCAAATTGTACTGTGATCCCTCAGGAAGCTCTTTGGTGGGGCCCTGCTCATTTGCAGCTCTGTGTGTGGCTGGACCTCCTAGGTCTGTCTTTTGAATGGGCAGGGACAGAAGGAAGATACTGGAAAACAGTCTTCATTCTGGTCCAATTTCATAATGTTTTACATTCTTCTATGCAAACAGAACTCTGTAGCTTATTACGTAAATTCAGCATCAATGTGTAATTTTTTCATAGGAGTGGCATTTCTTTTCAGAGAACTCTCCCTGCACTCCACCAAGCACATAGAGAAAAACAAATAGACAAAAAGGAAAGTGAAAATTCTTTTTTTCCTCTGTTGTTTAGGCACAAGACCCTCAGGTGCTGGAGCAGCTGTCCAAAAACATCACTCGAATGGGTCTGACAAACTTCACCCTCAACTACCTCAGGGTAAGTGTACCATAACTGATGATTATTGTGAGCATTTTTTAAAAGGTACTGTTAGCTTTGAGTCAAGGTAATGAGAGCAGAGCTTGTGTCGGTCAGGTAAGAAATGGACCTAACCCTTAATGAGAGTGGAAGAGAAACACAGAGACTGTAATAAAGATGTAGCTGCTAACAGTGCACCATTAAAAAGCATAAGAATTTTATCATGGAGTTGAAGTGAGTAGCCCCTGTTTTTAACAGTCTTTCTTCTCAGTTTTGAATAACGGCTTTATTTTTTGTAAGCAAGAAGTTCCCCACCATTTTTCGTCTCTCACTGTTCATGGGAAAATGGCAGCTCATTTTATTAAGAGCTGCCTGTCTTCTCCAGCTCTTTGACCTCGCCACCTCTCACAGGCAGAGGCAGGGCTGAGGGAAGGCTCAGCGCCAGCCCCTTTTTGCAGCAGTCCCTCAAAGCAGTCCTCACTTGCCTCTGGGAGTCTGAGCTTCCTCCTCAGCCTTGCACTGAATTGAGAGTGGTTTTTATGATTAAATAATGCGTTTGTTCCCATTGCTTTTTGACCCTTGAAGTGCATTCAAAGTTTGGAAGTTTATTTTTATTTTTGAAAGTATTCCCTGGTGTGGGCTTACAATGCATACACTGAAATATGGGTTTGTAGAGTTCATATTTCAAGGTTAAAATTCAGATTTTTCTTATTTTTAGACATGCCATTAGTAGATAAAATGAGGCAAATTGCCTAATGATACACCATGCTAACTTGGCCAAGAATATCTGATTTTATTCTTTTTAATTCTATGAGTAATTATTCAAAATGCTTTTTAAAGATAACAAGAACATTACACTGAAAATAACTGCATTTTCTAATGTAGAGCTGTACCTGACCATCTATATTTTAGCTGCACTTCATTCAGGTCTATGAACCTTGTAATACTTTCCCTATGGATGGAGTCCTACCCCCAGAGTGTTTTGAACCCAGGGAGGACTGTGTGCAGGACTGAGATATGTAGTGAGATCTCTCTCACTGTATCTCTACAGCTTATAGACAGCCTGTAGTTGTACTTACTCTCCCAATATGATAAGCCATTCTTGTTTATGTGGTGTTAGCCTAAAAGTTACTGTTCAAATTATAGTCTGAGTTGAGCAGGGTGAGTCTGCTGTAGTATAACTGAAGGAAGAATATGGCATAAAACCTCAGAGGAATAATACATTGTATTAGAATATTTCCATGTATAAATTCAAGAATAACATGTCTTATGTTGTGCCTATTGTATTCTCATAGTTAGTTTAGTCTGTAGTTTGGTACAGAGCCACCATTGTGCTTTGGCAACGTCCCCATAGCCACGCTGTCATTGTCTCGTGGTGAGGCATCCTAGAGCACGTTCTCCAGAAATCCCCACTGGGGATTCTTCCTCAGTCAAACCAAGTTTGGCATTGCACCCTTGTAGCAAACTGGGCAGCAAGTGGCTGGTTTAGGGTAGGCTGTTTCCATGTTTTCTTTCCAAATTGTCCTGTGGCACAAGGCGTTGCCCCACTTTTGAAGTCTTTGATCCCCTTAGCATGACTGAACACACCAGCAAGCACTTGGGCTGGCCCACACCAGCCACAGTACTCAGTAGCTATCCTCTGCAAAGCTCGGGGGGCCATGCTGAATTTGCAGCTCTGTCTCTGTCTATGATCCCTTCTGGGTCCTTTGTGGTATATTCTGTAATCGTTGAATGTGACAATGCAAATGAGAAAGGCAGGATCCCTGTTAGGACGCATCAGGCACCCGTGCTGCTCCCCCCATCAACATCAAAAAAAAAAAAGGAAGGAAGGAAGGGGGGAAGGGAGAAAAAAAGTCCTCAGGAAAAAAAAAAAAATGAGATCAAGATAAGCACTAGGGAGATGAGCAGTGAAGTGGAAGGGGATGAAAAGATGAAGTCTTACTTTTTTACTTCTTCCAGACTAGTTTTGTTAGCTTAACAGACAACATTAGGTCTCTGGGTGCAAAGCTTCCTCTGGCTCCCGCTGTGGTGATTCCAAAAGGAAATCTTTTTCTTCCCAAGCCAGTCTTTGCATCTGTCGTTCTTGTGGTGAGGAATTGATCATTCTGCTCTTTTTTTCAGGTGTTCAGCTCATCATGGGAACTCGTATTACCTGATATATTTCCATTTTTATTTACTTCTATCCTAATTACTTTCTTCTGTTAATTTTAACATTAAAATCTTTCCTGAACTCAGGACTGTAAAATCATGCACTAAAAAAATGTGGTAAATGCACTTAGATTTAAGGTGTTTTGTTTTGTGGGTTTTTTTAAGTCAGCATTTTATGATTTTTTTATTCAGTCTTCCCAGTGTTTAGTAATTAGCAGTGTTACATGGTTTTGAATAAAGATTTGAAACTAAGCATAAAAATTATTTCCATTTTTTTTCCTGCTGCACACAGCAAAGGCTTGTGATACTCATAAGTGAAAACTTCACTGATGGGCAGAATTAATCATTTTTATTCTCCAATGTGCACACAGCAGCAAGCTGTGCTGCAGTCTCTTTTAAGGCAGAAATTAAACCTGGATTTCAGATGGTTGTGATATAAAGGTATAGCCTGTGTTTTTTACGCTCTAGACAACACAGAATGCTAAATCATTGCTAGTTGGGATAATTGCAGTTGCTGGCATGTAAACCTCCGTTTCAGAGTGCCACATGCCTGTAGAGCCACAGCTTTGGATGTGTGCCCTGGTTTGTCTTCATTCACTCTGAGTAAAGCTGTCCAGCACAGAAGAACATTGATTTTGTAAATCATGTTTAATACAAATTTAAAATGTATCTTCTTGGAACATGGAGATGAAATGTTTTGTCCTGTGTCATCTCCCAAATGCTCTTTCTCTCTGCTTTCTCTGTCTCAGTATAAAACCATAGGCTTCCTTTCTTTCTAGTTACTAGTTTGTTTTGTTCCAGCATAATTGATTACCTCATCAATGGGGTCAGCATACTTTGCTGTAGCTGCTGACTAGGAGTTGAATAGGCCGTCTCAGAAATAATGAGCAAAACCTTGTAGGTTTTAAATTAATATCAAGTTTTTTTAAATGTAATTTCTCATCAAGTCATCAAGTGGTGGATATTATGAACTATCAAATAATAAGGCCAAGACCTATATCCTAGTCTCAGTCAATAGGAGTCTGAAAACAAACAGGAATCCTGTACAGAGTTTGAAGATGGAGATAGCACTCAGAAGAAGTTTCCACCAAGCTACGATAATTTAGTCCCCACACATTACATTATTTTTTATATATGTAATTTTCTAGTTGCTCAGCTATTTTATTTAAATCTTCAATGCGTAATGGATTTGAATGCACTCTGAAAACAGTAGCTTTATACCAGCAGCACTATTCACAATTTGGAGCTCAAATGTTTCTTGCTGCCTTCTATAAAATGATTTGTTCTCTCAAAATTTCTGACATTATAAAAAAGCCAGCCCCTAATGTCAATTAGGCGGGACTACCTGACCTGAGCCTTGAAATATAGTTGTATCTTGCCCGGCTGGTTTTCAAAATTTGTCTCTACTTTTTTGCACTGGCTGGGTTGGAGTGATTTCTTAGAGCTGTTCCCCAGGTGTGCATCCTCCTCAGGCTGTGGTTTGCTCTGGCAGCCGCTTTATTGGTGTTAATGGCACCAAATCTGCATCTGCCCTTTGCGAAGTGAGAGTTAGCATGGCAGAGCCCTCCCACTCTGCGTCAGGAGAGGTATCTAGGCAAGGGAATGCACGCTCCCGTTTCCCCTTACATCCTGTATGACTATATTAACCAAGGCTTATCTGAACTACAAATTATTCAATTTGTTTGTTTCCTGTATAAAACAATAATGAAGTGTTACGATTGCAATGCAGAGGACAATATTTTCTGAATCCTCCCTTTCAGTAATTTAGTTCCTCACTAGACATTTTCAGATTTCTTCTGCTAGCAGGATAACATGAATTATTTAATGGGACACAATTTTCTAAAGGCAATACTTACATTATAATCAAAAGCCATTTGTATATATACCCATTGTGTATGCAAAATTTTCTTTTGCACATCCAAAATAGACACGCATGCACTGGCTTCCTTTAATGTGCAGGGAAGTTTGCTTTTCTAAATACAGTTTCATGCATGGAAAGAATATGAACTCAAATCATGTGGGAGCTATGTTGCTCCTACTATGTAACTATTTGTGGTAGCTATCTGGTCGATATTTTACAGCTGTTTGTGTATCTTCAGTGAAGAAGGAGAAAGAATACGTGCAAGTGTGTTAAGGATGCAGAGTCAGGTACTTGGGGAAAAGAAATGCTGTATTTAGAGTCACCCATGCAACATGAATTCGTTTCCCTTTGTGAGTAACATTATGTCGTCATCTTCTAACGACATCATCATGCATTATGTTTCCCACAGACTTCCCAATGCATGCAGTGCACGGGATGACTAGCTCTTTACTCAGTAGCAAGTGCTCCAGTGCTACTCATTTCCTTGTAGGCTTTTCTGCAGCATCATTCCAGTATCTCAGCTGCAAACGCGAACGGCTGCATAGCACCTGCCAGCTGAAGAGGCATTGTCATTCCTAGTGCGCACGTGTGGCACTGAGGCACACGGACAAGCAGCGGGGCACTCTGAGGGGTCAGCTAAGGGCAGGCGGCCATTCTGAGAAAGCAAGGGCTTGATTTTGCAGAGCGCTTGGAGTTTCATCTTGCCCCATATACTAATAACAAAACTATTGCCATTGGATTCAGTCTGTTGTCTCAGGCTAGTTATAGAGTTGAAAAAGGAGCAGATGGTATTTCTGGGAACACACTGGTGAAAATGCTTTTTCCATGACTTAGTACCACAGCAGAGCTTGAGAGCAGGGGCAGTTTGTTAAAGCAGCATTGGGTTACTCTAAGCTCATCCTTTCTTGTTCTGCACTTCCCTGCTTCATGTTTCTGCTACGTTTCCATTTCCTCAGTAGGTATGAAGTCCTACACACAGCAATTTTGTTTACTTTGTGCTGTGCACTGAATGGGGGGTGCTAGGGAAACAGAGTATGTGATCATGTAGCGAGATGCTGTATCCTAATGGATATGAATAAGAAGTTAAGGATTCACAAGCTCTCAAAGCGGAAGGGTTGAATCATTGAATCATTCTGGAGCTTTGCCTATGAAAGCTGCCAAAATTTTAAAGAATCCTCAGAACTGGAGGTGCTGAAAGCAGACACACCATTTTGTAGATTTTATTCCTATAAATGATGGAAATTTTCAACCTAAACCGATTCAGCTTGGGGCAGCTCTTCCCAGTCAAAATCAGAGAGTTGTCACAGAAGGATTCAGATGAGTATAGCTGGCTATCCATAATCTATCTGTGCCAGCTATAATTAGCTGATTCTGCCAAGGTTTGCTGGTAATGTAATTTCTTAGCATTTATTTTAGTAATGATCACAGTGGGTTTTGTTCCTCTTTTTTTATACATCTAATGCTTATAGACAGTGTTATATGTTACTTTCAGAATAATAAATGAGAAGAAATGTATTCTTTGCAACTGCTCATATAGTCAAATGTTAGCTTTTCATTTTTTTAATAAAGACACAACATCGCAGAATAGTTATATCAAGAGTTATTCCATCACAAGCAGGAAAGATCAGAGAAGATGATATAGCAGGATTTTTAAAAAATAAGTGGTCAGGATGGAGTGGGTGGGAGAAGGGAGCAGAGATGGGAGAGTTGCAGAAGATGGGACAGGTAGAGAATGAAGCACCAACTTGGAAACGTTCTGAAGAGAAGATGGAATCTGAAGCAGTCTCTGGATAGGACACGGGTTGGAAAGATAACATTCATATTGTTAACAGTAATAGTGGTGTGCTTTTCATCCATTGATCTCTAAGCATTTTGTTAAAACAAATGAAATGTTTTGTAGATGGGAGAATTGTGACACATGAGAAGGAAAAATAATGGAGCAAACCCAATAGCATTTATAAAAAATCAGATGGCAGTTTTAAACCAGACTTTGGAGAGTACAGTGAGCTGGTGCAGTAGCGACCACTTCTGCTTCTCATGGCTCAGAAACAGATTTTAGTGTCTGTGGATAGCAGGAATTTCAGAAGTCAGTGAAAAATGGGGAATGGGAAGAGAGTGCAAGTGATTAGAGAACAAATCGGGATTTTTGCAGAAATGGCAAATTTTACCGGTATTCTGGAGATGGTAATGGCCAGTCTTCACACAAAGGGCACTAACAGGCTCATGGTATCCGTTAAGGAGAAAGATATATTGTGTATGAACACCAGCCAGCTACCATGCCCACTGGACATACAGACCATATGACCTTTGAAATAAAATTAAGGTCTGGACTAATGAGAATGAAAAGATGATAATCAGCGATGTGAGTCCTTGAAGCACACATGAGTAAGAAATCCGAATGAAGTTAAGCTGCAGCAGTTTAGAAATAAAAAAGTCTGAAAGGTAAAAGGGAGAAAAAGAGAGACAAAGCACTAGCCTTATAAAAACAAGCTACAACATTTGAACTAATTATGTTATTTCAGAAAAGAAAAAAGAGGAAGGAAAAAAAAGTCCAAGAACACGGCCACAGGCTCTCTTCTTAGAAGACCAAATTAAAGCTTGGACTAGTATGCAGTGCAGTCATAAATAATAATAACTATTAATTAAGTTTAGGAATGAGAGCTGCAGAGGTACGATTTGTATGAAGACCTGAAAACGCCAAACCCAGCTTCTTGTTCAAAGCAATGAAAACAGCAAAAATTTTAATTAGTTGTTTAATATTGAATATCCATGGGTGTTTGGTGCAAATTGTTATGCAGGGAGGGGTGGGTGCTCAGAAGAGGTCAAGAAATAGGCTTTAATTCAAAGCTGGTGGTTCAAATCTTTGTTCTTGGAAGCAGTTTTTTTAGAACCTGAAGTATTCATTGTGGAAAGCTTCTGGCAGCCCTATGGTCTGCTCTTGATTTGGAAAGTGAACCTTATACCCCGCCACCTCGTGTTTTTAATCCTCAGAAAGATTATTTCAGGAGTCTGTTTATTGTGATATCACAACCAACTAGACCATATAATCTTTTTTAATAATTTTCTATATGTAGTTAACTTTACTGGTTAGCATGCGTGTCCCTTCCTCTTCCTCTGCCATTCTTTCTATAGGTAAAATGGCATTACTGCTTACCCATCTCTGCAGGAGAGACCTTCTGTGATGCATCTCAAACTCAGATTTGGCTTTTCCATGTCAATTTATGTTGGAGGTTTGCTTTGGGCCCCTGGGTTTGATCCTATTTCTAGGATGTTCCTGAAAAGCTCTTGTCTGTCTTGTGTGATGCCCTGATCCTTATCCGTATGGAGGATGCTTCCTCACTTTGTCATTCAGTCTGTCCGTATACTCCCACTTTTCTGTCTGTAATCTCGCCATTTTATATTCACAACAGAAACCCTGAAAAACAAATCCTGACTCTAAACAGTAAAACAGAGCGAGCATTTCAAAAGTGAATAATAGGCCTGGGTTTCTGTGGGTTTTAGAGACTGGCACACACAAAGCTAAATTTGTCTTCAGTCACCTCCCTCATACTGGTGCAAGCACTGTCAGAGCTGGGTCAGGAGACTGATCTGATGAAAAACCTAATCTAGTCCTTTCCACCCAAATGATGACCATCCTTAATAGCTCCCTGAGTGCTACTTGTGCTGGGCAGGGAAGAGAGCAGCAGTATGGGTTCGTATCAGCTGGCATCTGTCTTGAAGTTGGACCCTGTCTCCAAATTTGCCAGCGCTGAAAGGAGAGGACAAGAAAGTGCTGGAGAATCCTACAGATCCTACACTGTAAATTTCTCTTTCTTACTTCTGGAACTGAAAACATTGTAGTGAGTGTGTCTGACCTATTATGGTCTCACACTCCTATAAATGTATTCACTTCAGTAGAGTGACTACTGACTTTCAGCGGTACAATTTAGAGCAGACTCTTGCTCATACCAAATTACCATAATTTACAAAACTTGAATTGAAAACAAAATAAGCAGAAAGAGAAAAGCTTGATTTATTGCACTGGTTCCAAGTGAAAAACAAAATTCTGACTATATATGTACATATGGATATAAATGGAATGCACATTTTTGTAGATACCCTATGAACTGTTTAGTAACTTACTGATTAATTGCAAATATTATCCATTTGCACTAACCGATTAGAAAACTCTAGTAAACTTTTTCACTGCTGTATGTACACATATATGAATGTCAGTGTCTATCTAGTGGTCATTAATGTGCAAATCTGTACATTGCTTTTGATTTCTAAGCATACCTTCTGTTCACATTAAAGGAAATATCAACAGCTGTATCAAATTAGTAAACAGAAGCCCATGATTTTGTGTTTACCTTGCCTAAGGTAGACCCATAGGATGTAATGTGGAGAATCTACAGGCACTCTGCCGATAAGCAGAGGTGCTGAACCAGACCTGTACTGATGCATGAATGAGGCTTGTGAGCAGAGTGGAGGCAGAAGACATTATCAAAATGATAACACAGGTTTCCATCTGAATTGTGTCATTTCTGGTACAGTGTTCTGCCCAGCTAGAAAACTGTGCTATATTGAGTATTCCTCTCTACCCCAAATTGCCTCCTTAGTCCTGTGCTCTGTTACCCTTTCTAGTCAGTGTTACTGCCTCACCGTTACTTAATAAAGCAGTTTGTTAATCAAAGATCCAGTTCAACATCTATTAAAGTCAATGGGTATATCTCCTTTGATCCAAATGTCATCTCATAGTTTTTCATTTATTCAGAGGTCTTTTGTATCCATAAAATCCAATTTATTGAAATTAATTTCTCCATTCCCTTGGGCAATTTTAGCCATGAAAATGCCATGCTTCATGAACAACAACAACAACTGGTTACTTTTATTACGTTTTTTGTTGTTGTTTTGTTTTGGAGTTTTGTGACAAAAGAAAATTAACTTGATTTAGCCATAGATTATAGTTCTTAGGTAAGCCCAAAGGAACAAATATCAACTTGGGGATCTGATTTGAAGAAAGGGTTTAGGAATAGAAAAGAATGAGGGAATACAAAAGAATAGATCTTCTTTCATAGCAAGGCAGAGAACTTTCTCATTTTATTAATCATTCAGGCAAAACTTGGAGCTGATTTAATTAAAGGACTATGCACCATTTCTACCCAAGATAAGATGATTTTACATAAAGTAAGTATGAGGCACGTGAAAAAAAGCCCACAGCCATATTCCCTAGCCTAGATTTCATAGCATCTCGTTTATAAAGCAGGATTGGACCAGCCATGCTGGATCAAAACCTCCGAGGAAAACACAAGCACTGTCTAAACAAAACGGTGTTGTTGATTAGGCAGAGATCACAGTACTGTCCGGAGCAGACCTTGGCTCGCTCTGGTGCTTCCCTGCACCAGCTTCATCAGGAGCGTTACTACTCTGTATACCACAGTGTAATATAGATCCCAAGTCTACAAGAAGGCAGAATTTTCTTTCTAGAGACTTTCCAATCAAAGTAATTAAATATAAAATGGAATAATCTTCTGATAGTGATATGCAAAGGAAGGAAGTAAAGTTTCAATCTTCTAAACACTACACTGGACCTTTCCACTGATTAGCTTTTGACAAGATGTATTAGAGCTATGGTGTAATTTGAAATATTATAGTCTATTTAATAGCAAGTCGCTGTCTTTTATAAATCTCCCAGTATTGTGATGGTATTCCAGTGTATCCTTGGATGCCTTACTGATTTTCTTTCCCAATGTGGTAGATGAAATGTGCAGCCATACAAAAGAGACAATATCATATATTCTATTGCTAAGTGCCCTCGAACAATGTAATTTTTTTAATGAATTAATTTTATGAAAATAATTGCAATAAGAAACAGAACATGAAATACAGCTTGCTCATTATGATAGCTAACAGTGTAAGGAGAAAGAAAAATTATTCAGAACAAAATGTATATTCTTGGAGTCTTTCAATGTTATCACCAAAATTGTATTCATGACACTTTTTGTTTCTTTTGTGCACCTTCTTGGTGGTTAATTGTATCTCGAAGACCATCTGGTCTCTTTATTTCTCAGCTTCTTCAAATTCTTTTTAGTTTAGTGTAAGGATAGGTTGGTTCCTATAGTCTTATTTTAATATTTAGATCCCTACTGTGGGCCACTTTACTACCTAAAGTAAGCTTCATGTTGCTATGATAAATGGTAGGGAAAAATTCTGCTTTCAATTACATGAGTACAGAAACTGGAATAATATCTCGGAAAGCAGCGGTCTTTCTCCAGAGTGACATGTGGGTGCAAAACTTCTCCTGTGGTATCTGTATATTTCATTACCTTTAGAAATAGAAGGTATGAACACTATCAGATTAATCAGTGAACTTCACAGCAGCAAAGGACATGTGGACACTGTCATGTTCTGACCTCCAAGGCTTACTCCCAATCAGCCCAGATCTGCTGAGACCACAGGGAGCAGCCATGCACTGCTCGAGACTCTTCTGAGTAGTAACCCAGTTTAGAGGGAAAAGGCTGCCTCCCTTCTAGACCAAATGAAAAAGGACCACAAAAGCTTCAAGGGCTTTCTTTTTCTTTTTCACTGACTGCTGCAGCAGGGATTAGAAATACATGAAGCAAGGGGAAAGGCAGCAGAAACAAATCTACCCACATAAGCCAAAGCACTGGAGCCCCACAGGGGGCTTGAGAGAAGGCTGCTGTCTATGAAGATGCTCTCACTTCTCTGCTTACGATGTCCTCCCATGTTTCTTGCACTAAATTCTGCTAATGACCATTTCCTTGAAGAGGATAGAAAACCAGAGAAATCATAGAAAGGGTCAAAATGTAAAAAAAAAAAACTTTTTTAACACTGATTGGTTTGGAGGGATATTTTAGACTTTCTTCTCTCCATTTCCTTTAAGTGAAATTAAAGAAGAAAGCAGCCTTTTTAGACACCTGCTATGAAGGCAGTTATTGGTCCTTGATAATGCTGTTGTTTAAATGGAAGTTGTGACTGCTTAGTACTTCTCGAGATGGATGTATCATGCCAGTTTTTACTCCTAATTTATATTCTCACACAAACCTAAAGGGAGCTTACATTTTTAACTTCCAGTGTTTGATTTCATTGTTCAAAGTTTTGTTCTTTTATAGTTTCTTTCTGGACAAGAATTAGATTAGAGAGAACTTCAGAGGATATCAACTGCAAGAGGGTTATTGATTTCAGTGGAATTATACTGAGTTATAAAAAAATCAGGCCAAAACAGGGAAACAAAACTTAGAGGAAAAATACATGCATTTAATATTCTTCAAGCTTGCTATGACAAAACTTTTAAAAGGTGAGCTGCTTAAATTTTGCCTACACTCATTTCTTTTGGGCACATAAACTTATGCTTTCCCAAACAATTAATACACTTCATCTTTGCTCAGCTTCCTACTAGTGAGGCTGGAATCAAGTTCTTGAGACAGTGTCTGAGGCTAGTTATGGATACAGGCCTAAAAGCTATTCATCTATATGTGTAATCATGGAAGGTGATGTATATAAAGGTGAAAACAACCATTTGTCGTCACAGTCTAGCTTAAAGATGATCTGTGCCTTGGGAATAAGGCAATATGGGCAGTTTTTCTTCTCATTAGCTACTTTATTTGTATCTGCAGGGGCTGTCAGAAACATGCATTTAATAACACTCAACTCTCTGTGTTTTAATAAATAAGGCTGTATGAATCCATAGAATGTCATAGAAATTGTGATTGTGCAGAAAACGCCTTTGGTGATGAACAATTCAACCTCCCGCTTGGGAGCACTCAAAAAAATTAAACAAAACCCAGAAGGGATTAATCTAGGATGACTTTTTTGGTTTTTGCTTATCACATAGATGTTTTTGTATGAATATAAAATTCTGTGTTTTCCCCAGTTTTAGTTGGAAAGAAACCCCTATATTAGTTGGCTATTTTAGGCAGTGTGTTACTGAGGCAATGGGAAAGTCCAGGGAGTGCATCTGTGGTTGGTTATCAGTATTAAACACCTTGAATGAATTGCATAGCGTCGGGAAAACCAGATGACTTCAGCCGTCCAAAAAGTACAAGAAAATACATTGCCTGCAGGATCTTGCAGCTATTATAAAATAGAAATAATTATGAAGAGGGGAAAAAAGTTCATCCACGTACATTTACTAAAGTATATGTCCATGACATCATTGAAAATGTGCCTGAAAGTTCCAGCATAGTAAAGCCATTTCCTATAATGGATTTTGTTATGCCTTCTCATATTTTTGGTGGACTCTGAAAATCTAGATCTGCCTGCACTTTCACCATCATAGTAGCTGATCTTTTAGGAATTTTTAATTTTTTATTCTAGCAATATTGTTATAAAAGCCATTAGACGCATTGCACAGGTGAGAAGCTTTAGGATGCTCAGAAAGTCATAAAGCCACAGTCAGACTTATGGGCTTCACTGCAACCTTCAGCTAGAGGCTTATTTTTGACTGGAGTTCCTTGCTTGGGACACCACAGGCATCTGTGCCATGCTGGTTTCAGCCAGCCATTCTTTCATTTATTTTTACAGCACAGCATTGGAGGTGGTAAGTGATGCCTGGCTTTATCTGCTATTCCAGAACCCTTGCCCAGAAGTCTTGAGATATAGGTCAATGTCCTCCTTAACCTGAGGGAGTTCAAAGTCTCATGTGCCGATGCACCTTGAACAGGCTAAAAAACCAGTGTGTGCTGTGAGCAAGCTCTTGAAGCTGGGCCACGGTGCAACCAGGAGGGCATGGCTCCCTGGGTCAGAAAGGAAAGTACAAAAAGTAGCCAGATGGTCTCAGCTGATAGGGTGCGTGGCTGACTAAGAATGAAGACTTCTGTGCTTCAGTCTCTGCTCTCAGGATCCATTTTTTTGTTGAAGAACCACTGAAAAGCAGGTTGGAGTGAAGGTGCCAGTGATTGCTCTTCTATGTACTTAAGCCATCCAGGTCAATCAGATTTAGAGCTCATTTGTCTATTCAAGACCCTCAGGTTATGTCCATCCTTGTATATTATACAGCATCTAGCGATGTTCTGAAGTATCTGAATGCAATGTCTATACTCTTTTAGAGTTGTCTCTGGCCTGCTTTGCTGACTCTCAAATAATTCCTGAGCATAGTTCAGGAGTCACCATTGCTGGAAGGCAATTTGTATGTGGTCTCTTGTCTGGGTGCATGGGAAGGCTTAATGTTATGAAGGTGGGACATTCTCTGCGAGTTGGCCTCACTGCCAGAGAACAGCACTGGCACGTTTAGTTTACTAGGGTTGCTATGGCTTCAGGGGGCTTAAACACACTGTTTTATGAATTCTGAATTGTTTGAGTATGTGCCAGGTTCACCTCAACCAAGGCAGGTGAAACACAGGTGCCTCAGCAGGACTTTATGTCTCATGCTAAGAGCATGAGTTGAATGCTTAAATGTAGATACTTTTGGATCCTTTTTTTTTCTGACGTTGCATTTAGTGTTATGACCATGGTCACAGACCAAGAATGAGCTTGAAGACCAGCTCTCCTAATTTTTTGCCTGATGTCATTACTACCATTTCATTAATTTTTTTCTACATTAACAGAAACGCATGCTTGTGTGTACATATTCTTTCTGTCACAGGAAAATGCTACTATTGCCCTCCTGTGTACTGGGGTCACAGTTGGTAATAACAATTTGCTCTGTCAGCTAGCAGGAGAAGTGGCAGTCTCTTTTACTCCCTTCCCATATACACTTCTAGCAGTGACAGAAATACCTTTACTTACCTCTCTGGAAGAGGCCAGCTGCCTAGACTGGAGGCAGGTTTGTAATGGCCAAGCATCCAAGTGCCCAACTGGTACATAACACATCATGTTCCAGGATGTGAGGATAACTCCTGAATGCCGTGGAGAACCTGTAACACTTGGAAGTGTGTATCTGGGTCCACAAAATGGGGCTGAAAACTGAAAAAAAAAAAGCCACCTTCTTCCTGAATACCTCTGGTCCTTGTGTACCTGTCTGAGTAAAGTAAGAATTTATTCTTTGATTTCTTTTGTTAGTGCTGCAAAGTCATGCAGCTTGAGAATATTAGAAGGGTTTCTCCTTTCTGAGTCACACTTTACAACAGAATTGTTAAGGGCCGAGTGCAGTGTTTTATTGTGGTGATATATGAGATAGAAGGAACACAGCTTGACTTTCAAACTCCAAGCAAGAGTTTGCAGTGCTAGCAATTAGGAAAAAGATATTTGTACATGTAAACTGCCAGTCTTATCTGGAAATCACTGTGAGATAATAATCTTGGGACCTTATGATGTTATTTTACCAAGACACAAATGAAGTATAACAGCAGTTTAAGGACCCTGTTGTGCGAAACTTTGCACAAATCTAGTAATAGATCAGCTGGTCTGTTTTTAAAAGGAGGGAAGGAAGACTATTTCTTTTCCCCCCAAAGGAACTGCTACAAAGCTATTTGCCTTATCAGAAGAACACCTTTTTCCTGAATGTTATCTCTGACATTTGTTCTGTATAACCTAATGAGGGCAGATGGAACACCATGGGAATGAGTTATTGTTGATTTGATATAATTTTAACTTTGTTTCAAGCCTGCACATGGAGTTGGTATTTTGAGTCTTCATTTTGCTTATTGGTGACCTTGGGATATTTTATAGTCAATAAGAAGGAAAAAAAAATAGTGCTTCTTTTTACTGCTAGGCTGTTAGGTGGCTCAAAGTCTTATCTAGAGACTGTGACAGAGTTTCTATATATTTTTTCTTCTGTGAGCAGCAGAGAGTGTTGCTTGATCTCCCCACATAAAATGGTAGGGAGTGATTTAGACTCTTCCCTGAATGTTTGATTTAGACCTCTTACATATCTCATAACAAACACACAGTGGTCTTTCTGGCGTGCAAAGGAAAGATTTAACCTTATCTGTGCCCAGGTGCAGCCCCTTCCCATCCTGGCATGAACCCAGAGGTGTGTTAAACTCTGGATCAGACAGAATATGAGGTTGTAGAATATCAAAGCTCAGGGAATATTTTGACTCAGTGTCTTGAATCTTAAATGGCTGAACAACCATGGTCTGTTTACATGTCTCTAATACTTTACATGGTACTGTAACACCAAACCCTGGATGAAGGTGAATTTCCAGTGCTGCTGCTCTGCCAGGATCAGGGGGCAGCTTCTATCACATTAATAAGGAAAACTGCTTTAGCTCAGCCTGCCAGATAAATGACCGTTCTTTGGAATTCCATCAGGAAACCAGTTCTTCTAAAAACCACTTTCTCGTCTTCACCATACTTGGCTACTGGGAAAACTAGAAGAGTCATACACAGATAAAAAGAAATTCAAATGCAATATAGAACTAAATGTAATTTTCTCTGTTGTCATCTATCCTGGCTTCTGGCCAAAGAGAATTGGTCCCCAGCTGTTATGTCATCTTACTTATCCAGCCCAGCCATAGTGGAGTAAGGGTGATCCGCAAGAGCTCTTCTGAGGCTGAACCTGAGAGCCACAAGCCTCCACAGTACCATCAGTCTCTGCTCCAGAATGACCATTTCTGGGGATCTGAGATAACCAGTGGTAATTAGAGCTGACGTAAGATAGCTTTGCTTAAACAAGCCAGCAAGGATCTGGCTCAGAACACAGTCCTAAAAATGCCTTTGTCTGTCACCAAGCAGAAAACCTTCTCCAATTGCTTTCAGAAACCCACACACGGATTGGCTGTCTGTACCAGTTTCTTAAGCAGCATTTGTCCCACATGACCAGTTTCAGCCACACATTTCTGCCCACATGCTGCCTATTCCCTTGGTTATTTTTTGGACAGATCTGTTCCCCTAGCTGGTTTGCTGTACAGCTACACAAATAGCTGGGCTCACACAGCAGTGGGGACAGCATGGTGCTGCCTAAGCTGGCATTGCCACCTAAGAAACAGCAGCCTTAGTGTAGTGTCCTTTGGTTCCTGTCCCTTTCTAAAGCTCCCACACGATTTCTTCTGGTCTTGCTCTCTGGGAGAGGGGGAGAAGAGAGAGAAGGCAATCAATTAGTCCTAACATCTCTGAAACAAGATTTTTCCTAAGTAGCAGCTTATTCAATATTTGTTGGGTCATTCAATCACAGGTTATACAGTCAGATTACAAATACTTGCAATCTTCTTGCTTCTCAACAAGAGAAGAGTTCAACTCATTTCTCTGCTTAGCCACAGATTGCTGAAGGGTTGGGGAAACTGGGGCATACCTAGTGAATATAAAAATATTGCCATCATTTTTCATGTTCTCCACACCCTAAATGTTCACTTCGTGGTGCACATACCATATTGCTTCCCAGAACACCAAGGCTAGGGTTGCAGTCTGCAAAACTAGAGGAAGGCTTAAAAACAAGGGGTCAGAAAGAGCATATTCCTGCTAAAGCTTTGCTGGTCAGTGGTGTCTGCAGCCTAATTTATCCTCATGTCTTGATCAATTGACTCATGCCATAATGATCTCATACTTTTCCCATTCAATCTCAGAATATTTTTAATGATTGGAAATCTCTGGCTCTGGCTGTGCTTTGTACTTTGTGTCATCTCTTAGACTTCAGGAAACTTCTTACTAAGAGTTTCCACCTTTTGGTGGAGCTAACTAAAAGGCTCTCCAAGCTGTATGATTCTTCATCATCAGCTCCCAGAATGAACCCACTTGGGAAGAACAAGATAAATCAAACAACATAGGCAAGGACAATTCACAATAATAAAGTAGCTGCATTAATCTCAAAACAGCAATTCAAAGGAGCATAGGGTTAAGCAAATACTGTATATGCCAGTTCATTTGCACCATCAATCAGAAGGGGAAAGGATAGTAGACACATGGGATTGTGTGTTGGAATACATTTGGAAAAAGAAAATTGTTTCAGAAAGCTATGAAAACAAAAACCTGGGTGCTTACAAGTCTGCAGCCAGGAGCGGGAAGGAAAAATGATGTCATTTCGTAGACCTCAGAGATTTGATTTTTTCATTTACCATTTTTAGGAGTGGGGAAGGTTGTGGAGCTTAATATTATCTACTCTGGAGTCTAGTTCAGACTCAGATACAAATTGCTATTTAACTGTAGGAAACACAAGTGTGAAAATTATTATGCAGAGAATAAGAAGCACAGATTTTTCAAACATGCTTGGATGCTGTGAATGAGTACCTTCAAAGTTGGGGCTTGTACACAGTCACCAAGATACAGCCACAGACTGATGGTGGTTTAGATAATGCAGCTGTTTACTAAGAATCTGTTGTGTTGATCAGAGCAGGTGATAGGCATTTGGATCCTTTCATCTGATCTTTGGATCAATAACGTTACTGAGGATGCTTTCCTGTAAAATATGATCAAAAGCTAAGAAACTCCGTTGTTCAGCTGCTATTGTGAAATATGTGTATTAGTCAAAAGATTATATTGGATTTATGCGTTGCCAAACATAGGAACAGTAATATAGGGAAAAAAGATCCCAGTATTCCAGTAGTCTGGGAAGTACTGGTGCATCTCTCTGAAGTGTCACATGGTGTATTAGCATGTACAAAACCATTTCAACCACTGGAAATATGTGTTTATTTCTCTTCATCGAGACTGCTTAAATATTGGAAGTTACAAGTTTTCACTTGTAATATGAATTGCTATAAGAAATGTAACTGAATTGTTACTTATTTAATTGATAATAATTACACTTAACAATCTGTGCCACAGAAGATAATGGCTGTGGAAGTCAAAAGACATTTGCACAGAAGTTTAACTTGGTGATAAATGGCTTCCTGTGTGAGATGACACACAAAAGCTGCAAATACTGTCCCATCTTTAAAGACTTGAGAAATTCTTGTTTAGGTGCCGGAAAAAATAAAAGAGGAAAATAATTTTCTGTGTCCTTTCTTTCACTGTTGAATAGGACAATATTCTGGAACATGATGGTAAAAATTAGAAGGGTCCCTGAAAAATGCAGTAAAAAGTAGTAATTGTTTAGATAGTTTAATTTTCAGTTCTTATAGTATCAGAACACCTCGAAATTACTCATAAAAGCGTCGTTGATTCATAGATAGATGGTGTTAAAGGACATAAGGCATCAGCAGAGAATCCAGTCAGACTTTCTGTATGTCATAGGCTGTTATATTTTACTGAATTACTACCAAACTGAGCCCAGTGGCTTCCATTTCATGGAGACATAACTGGTGTTTGGCAAGAGCAGAAAGTATCCTCATAGTACCCATTTTGAATTATGGAATTATTAGTTTCCTTATTATATAGATGGGACATAGAGTAGTTTAGGGAACCATTGGAAGGTCTTTCTGGATGCTGCATGCTCTACCAGGAGGCTATTTTCTTGGGGGGGGGGAAGAAAACACCACGGGAATCTTAAGGTCTCAGTAACTCCTTCCCCATAAAACTGCCTTCTCCTGACACTGGTGGTGATAATGAGAATTTGACGATTGTTCTGTGACTTGTGTGATATTTTCAGTCCTGGCTGGAACACATTAAAAAGCTGTTTTGAAGATAGAGGATACATTACTCTGATCACACCAGCAGAAAAGTTCAAAATCTGTCCTTGCTCTCTAAAAGCACTGAACTGCCTGAGGAAAATTGATCTGTTAGCATAGGCAAAATTACCCAAACTGTGTGCCAGAAGTAAAATTGACATTGCCTTGCTCATGTAAGATGTAAATTGTAAATATTTTTCATAAATAAATTATAAAAAGCCATATCATAATTGTTGTTGTGGTCAGAGTTTCCAGGGACAGACAGTGTCTCGTGAGCTTCCAGGGACATTGTGGCCACTCTGGAAATAACAGCTGCACTGTCTCCAGCAGCACCAGGACCACTGCATACTGTCTACATGCATCAGTAATGTATGGACAGTGCTATCTGCAAGTGATCACACATTTGGCTTCCCGATCCAGAAACGTAGGTCTGTCCAATTAATCCAGTTCCTCTTCACCATGGAAAACAAATAGGACATCCCAGTCACCAGACCTGTGGCTGTCATTAGGTAGATGATGTTCTTGGCATAAGTCTCTCTGGCTGCATTTCCACTAGTAAACCAAACAGAGCTACATCACTGAGTTGAGAGCTGGCATATAAATATCCCCCCAGGTGAGCTGTTGGCACGTTTTCTCAGACAATTTTTCCCATGCCACCTCACTCTCTCCCAGACTGCGTCTTGGTACCGTTCTCCAAGCAGCCTGGGTGAGTGATGGTTTCCAGTAAGAAGTGTGACTGGGGCTGCGCTCCACTGGCAGCAGGCAGAGTTTATCTGGGTGCACACAACCGCTGCTCTGCCATGTGCCATGAAGGCTGGAGAATGGGCCTCACCCATTTTGTTTGGGAGCATAAATGTACCCCAAAGTCTGTGGTTCCATACCCATTAGTAATGGATCCTTATGTGCTGGATCACCAAGCCATATAAACTTAACGTGGATCAGATGGGAGCAAAATTACATTTTGGTTATATTAACAGAGCATCCGTGGTGGAATTTAGACTGACTTTGTTCTTTCTGCTGGGCAATACCTGATCTGATGCTGGAATGGAACTGGCAAATGATTCCTTGTATGGTATGACGTGTGCTGATATAAAAGTAATCTGTCAAATATTTTTGAAAAAATTTGAACCAGTCAAATTAATTTATACGAGTACAGCTCTCTGCATCACTGGTACCCAGGAGCTTTAACACTAGCGTTGCTGTGCTGCTGAAGCACACCCTTAGTCACACAGTTAATGGCATTGAGAGCAGTGCTGCAGTGCAGTTTGTAGCACCGATACACACACAGAAGACCTTTTTCAATATTGCTATTATTGAGAACTTCAAATGAATGGATGCATTTGAAAGACTTCCCAGAAAATACATTTCCTTTTCAGCTGGCAGCTCGGTTATTCATCTAAGTAGTCTGTGGATTAAGTAATTTGACAACCATTGAAAGGTTTCTTTTTGTGAAACAATTGTGTGTTATTGCTCTCTCCTTTTTCCATTTCACCTGTACCACTAACCCAGAAATTCAACACAGACTTATCAAGACACACACAGAGACCAGACAGCAGCCACACGAAGTAGTGTGTGATGATGCTGGTGCATCTCAGGAACTACCGCAGGACGGGGTTGTAGAAGACTGGGAAGGGAAAAATAGAAGCAGGGAAGGGGTTAAGAAGATTGTTTTTTCCTATTTGTGTTTTAGCTCGCTTCTTTACATACATGGGGAAAGCGC
>NW_009627812.1:27822-70918 GCF_000690535.1 Cariama cristata
ATGGATCTTAGTCATTTCACGTCACAGAAGATTAGTGCAGGGGAGGTCAAGTTGAGGTACAGCATCACGTGTAATGATCTGGTATTTAATTTAGTAAGATAGCAGGCAGATTGGGCAATCTGATTTTTCTAAGTACGTAGCGACTGTCGGTTTGGTTGGTACTTCTCCATCTTTCTGTCTATGCTATGCTGCAGTGCGGGGTGGGTGGGAAGAGGCTGGAGTGTCCATGTTTGGCTGCAGCACCTTTCCCTCTCAGGGGGGACATTAGATGTGTTTCCCCGAGGATTACCTCCACAGCACACCGACAGACCCCTGAGCACTTATGTGAGCAGGTGGTGTAAGGCGATGCCGTCACCGTACGCGATGCCCCTGCGGCACTGCAAGGTGCAGTCGTTCTGGGAAGCGGGGGCCGTGCGTGCCGGTGTGTTACACCTCCACCTGCTCGTCAGATCCATCCACCTTAAATCCCATTTCTGCTCTTTGTATAGATCCTGACAGAGAGCTCGAGTACACTGTGTACAGTCAGAGGAAAAGTATTGATTTTGCTGTACCTGAATAGAATTCTTAACAGAAAAACAAACGTAATGTTGGTGTTTGGGTTTTTTTGTCTTTTGACTTTCGTGCGTGAGTTTCTGTACTCACCATATAATATTTGATCCATGTGAAGTACAGAGTCAGAGCTTGATTTTTAAGATGAGCATGACCCAGGCTCTGATCTGTGCAGGCACAATTTCAGAACCAGTAAATAATTTTGCCCGTGTTCTGTTCCCTGTGTTTAATTGAAGTGCAAAGTAATAATTTCCTTCATACCTGCAAATCAGAGAATCAGCTGGGCAGTTATTACATTTTTCTGGGGCAATTATCAGGAACTGTACCCTACTACATGAGCATTACTGAAAAGATTCAAAATGTAGCTTATCCGCAATTCACTGGGCCAAGGGACAACTAGCCTGATTTGAAGTGTATCCTTATTTATTTTCAGAATGTTGCTGTGAATTAAGTTTATCAAAAGATTATTTTAATAATAGGTATAGTATACAGTAGTTGTGTTACTAATTATATTGTTATGAAAACAATTTAAGCATTATTAACACACACACTATCGATACTTAAAAGCATTGTTGCCTGACGGTGATAATACAGATTCACTAGTGGATGATCTATGACTGCAAGCATTAAATACTCTCTACTTTAAAGTCATTAATCCCTACTTTCTTCAAATACGTTTAATTAAAAAGTTCCATTTTCCAGTAATTGCTGTTTTTATATAACCCTGAAATGGAATTTTATTGAGGCACAAGGTCTTTTATATAAACATCCATCTGTCCACAGCGTAACAGTGCTGGGACAAGTTTTGTGGATTGGCCGAGAAGTGGAGAGATTACAGAAGACTCTTGTGTCCCTGTAAGAACTGTGAACTTTTGTCCTCTGTGTAACGGCTGTGGAGGATTTTTGCTTTCATAATTTTGGTACCAAACGAGGGAATTGCAGAGTCAATAGGAGAGAAAATCATGAAACAACAGGTTTAATGTCTAGTGGAGTTACTTTATTAGTTTATGAAGAAAAGCTCCTTCCTTATTCTTTTTTTCCTCTGTCAAGGTCTACACTGCGAAGTATCATCTGCTTCTTATATTGCTCCTTTCTATTTGAACAGAGAATTAAGCAAACCTCAATTGCATATATAAAAATACATATATATATCTATGCTTCAGGCTGAGAGATACCACTAATAAAATAGAAAAAATGTTGGTATTAATAAGGTTGGCATTCAAAAAGTATGAAATAAATGCGTGGAAGTTTGTCAGCTTATTAATCATTCCATTATAAGTGGTGTTTTTACTTTCATTGCCCTAACATCTAACCACAGTTCGTTGGCTAAAGGCCAGCCTAGCTTTTGCATTGGCACATTACCATGCAGTGTAGTTCTGTACTTCTCTTCCATTTATTAGTGCTGCAGACTTCCTACAATTCAGGCTAAAAATAGAACTGGTTATGTGAAAAACACTGCATTTGTGCTTGAGCTGCAGTATAGAAACAAGAGGATTTTGTATGGACGGGGAAGAGATTCATGACAAAGAGCTAGCTGCTTGTACTCTGGAAAAAGCTTTCTTTTTGCATGGTTGTAAATAAGATTAGAGGTGCTATGTACACGTTAGTCTGAAGGATGAATCATAGTTGTGGTATTGCCTCAGTATGTATCAATTTTCATGTGTTTCTATTGTATGAAGGAAAGCTGATTTCTTGAGGAAGGAAACCTGAAAATAGTGCAATGTACAAAAGTGAATTTGTAAAATCAAAGGCGAAGGTGATGTTTTGTTTTTCAGTATAAAGAATGTCTTCATCTGTGGCACATATTTTGAAGTATCCTAAAAAAATTACACACTAAACTAAAACTTCAGCCACACCACTAAATTTTTAGACTTGTATTTTAGCCAGGCATAGCCTCTCCTATTGTTCTGCTTTCAGTATCTTTAAGGCAGCATTTGCTGTCTCCAGACCACCTCACCATGAAAACATTCCTAAACTTATTTCCAAGTTGTAATACAGCTGCACACCAAAAATTGTCAGCATTCAAATGCAGTCCCTACACTCTTGATCTTCTTTATAATGCTGTGATTTGGTTTAGATCAGCAGTAGTTTGAACAAGACAAACAACATCCTGGATTCCATCTGAACCTAAGGGAGCTGCCAGGGACACAGGTGAAGAGTGATAGTGGATGCATTTCATAGTCAAAATGAAAAGCGGCAAAACTGATAAGGTCTCATTGTTGCACAAATAGAAAAAGCTAACAGTTTGCATATCAGAAATATCAGGTGTTAGGATTTGACTCAGAACTGCTGAATAGCAGCTTGTTTGCCTTTGGAGAAATAGAGAGGAAGGAAATGTCATGCAGCAACATCACACGTGATAGTGATGGGAGATGGCAAACAGGGAAATAGACCTTTCCGATGCTGTTTCCTAAAGATACTGTTCGGACTGGCTGCGATGGTGGATTATTAAGGAATTCTGATTATTAAATACCTGCACTTGGCAAAGAATAAGAGAGGAACAGAACTCTTTTGAAGTGCATAACAGTCTCCAAAGTCACCCTTGTCGTGTTCTTAACTCGGTACTGTGTAAGAAATAAAATAGGTGATTGTGTTAGGAGGCAATAATAATTAAATAAGAATAAATTGTAAGCTCTATTATTTTTGAACTATCTAGAGAAAATTAAATTAAGAAAGCTTTCAAATCTCATGTGCTTTGCACCAGGCCATGGAAACAGAGTGAGCTAAAACAACAGCTATTGGGTTTCTGTGTCAATTCATAACCTATAATTGAATGTAAAAAAGGAGAGATTTGGTCACAGGGCAAGGCTTAAGTAAAAAATATTTGGTCCAAAGTGCTTAGTTCCTCCTCTTAATTACTACAGACCAGACTTAACCCCCACATAATGGTAGAACTCCATCCAGATCCAGTATAGGCTGAAATCAATGAATCTCTTCTGATTTACATTAGAATTTGATTTTGTTCTCGCAAGCTCTCTGAAATTGATACTCAGCGCAATACCAAGCACAGTATAAAGGATCAGTTCATGCAGTCAACATGATGCACTTTGCAATATAATTTAACACTAATGTTAAATTAAATTACAAAGATAAATTTTATGGTCTCTCTTAAAATCATTTAAGAGCTTAATTCTGATCTAGGATGTGTAAGACACAAATCTTGCATATTGATCATTGAATATACAGATAGTTGTGAGAGAAGAATCACACAATATGATGGGCTGTACAAGACTTTTTGTTATGATACAGGCTTGTGATTTGATGTATTGATCCTTTTCTGCAGTTAGGATCTCTGCTGAAGAGGAAGGCTCAAGCAGGTCGACCTCATTGCAGGAAACACCAAACAATCTATATACTTTGGAAGAGGACAGATTGCACCAGGAGGTCCATAAGTAAGAGTTAGCTGGTGAATTACTGAGATTCTGGGTTTTCACGGCCTTCAGAACTAAGCCCATCAGGAGGAAGATGAGACTTCTCCTGCAAGTCCTTTTGTTTTCATTAGCTCAAAATACATACAGCAACTGGGTGTAGTTTGTCTCTGCCATTGGGATTCCAGGAATATCTGCTTGTGTTATTGAAACCAACTGCCCTTACTTTGCCTGATTTGTCACTGGGGGAAAAGGAAAGGAACCAGATAGCCTTCACTGTTCACTTTGCTGTAGGAAGAGGCAGGAGACCAGCTGGTGCAAACAATATTAAAAGCTTGTAAGACTTGTGTAATGCTGTTGAAGGAAGGGTTTTTCAAAACATCTTCCCACTGTATAGAGGGTGAATAGGAAGATGACATTTACTGAAAGGACATTCTTTTAACGGTTGGGTAATGAGAGGAAAGTGAATAATTTAAAGTTGCAAAGTTCTTGCAGAGTCCAAAAAATATAGATCTATTAAAAAAACAGTATTAAAACTTCAAAGAGAGAAGCAAAAATACAAACAATAGAGCTCCTTTCTAAACCCATAAACTATCAATCTAAGTAGAAAGATTAAGCAAAATCACAAGGAAAGTGAAAAGAGCTACTTTTTCAAAAAGTCTGAGGAGAGAGGGTTATCAAATAGTTACAGCAATGATCCAGAGGCCTAAAAGATTTTTTTAATGCTTAAGAGTATTGTGAAACAGAATTCATTCCAGCACATGCTGTAATGATGAGTGTACTGCCAAAGCGATAACTAAATAAGGCAGATGTCAAACTCTTCTCCACAAATGCAACTCCAGCATGATTGCTTCCCCTCAGACAGGGAAAGGAGAGCACGTCTGTCCAGGTCAGCATTCATTACATGGCATCTTGAGGGTGCTTCACAACATTCTTTACATATAAACTGAAGATGTCACTAAGACTGCTCAAGTCCAGTGCAAGAAATGCTTAGTTTGGTACAATATGAATGCTAAGGAGGCCCTCAGACGAGGTTCTCCTCAGGGGAGAGTGTGCTCAGCTGTTTGCAAAGCATTTCAGCAGCAGTTCTGCAACAGTAAGGATGTTTACAGGAATGCTTTTCTGGTTAGAGAAGTGTTGCACCCGGAGCCCTTTCACTAGTATGGGCACACTGCAGGGAGTCAGGAACCTGAAGTCCTGGGTGGGATGCAGGGAAGGAGGGAGAAGCTTTTTGAATTGTAAAGGAGGTTGGGTTCCTTGCTGACCAGGCACACAGTTTTGATGCTGTCATGATGCCACCACGCAAAAGAGCAGAATTAATGGCCATGAGAGCTAGCAACATCTCCATAGTCAGGGCACTGATGGATGCTGTTAGCTACCACCTATGTTTAAAAAAAAATAAATAAAAAAAAGAGAGAGAGAGAGGAGAGAGAGAGAGGAGAGAGAGAAAGAAGTTAAATTGGGGTCCAACACACTAACGAGAATTAGCTACAGCACTGGTGATAGCTGTGCTGTGTTAAGAGCTGTTTCTGTTTCCTACCCACTCGTAGTATTTGCCTGGAAGAACACTGTGTTCTTTAAGCTTAGCCTTACCTGAAATGAATGCTGCTTCTTTCCATTCTCACTGATGCTGGGAATTGAAATGGCTGCAGATACAGAGCAGTGTAAAAACATGATGAGCTATGTAGCTTGGGAGCAATTGAGCAGCTGAATACTGCATTATTGAGAAATCATTCGCTACCTCTGGGTGTTAGTGAGAAACTGGAGAGTCCTAGACTGGCATTCAGGGCAGAGCATAGGATGAATAAACATTACTGAGTGTTGAGTATTTACTACTTCAGTAGTTGCATGTCATCCCACTGCATCTTGCAGGGTTGGCAACACACAGGGAAGAAACAGTGAATTCCAGGAGCCTTGTGGCAGAATTGATCTTACATTGTTTCCTAAATAACCAAATTTTCAATGAAATGAATGACATTTTGCTTAATGTGCAGCAGGCAATCTGCAAAGCAAAACAGCCATATTTTCAAGTGACAACACATGAGAACCATTTAAATATATATCAGTAGTCCTCAAGGGACTTGTAGATAGCTCCATGAAATTGTTGTTTTCATGTGCATACCTTACTGTTGCCAAATTACTCCTGGCTTAGTATTTTCCCTCTTATCTAGTTGAGATAGGAATCTCTTCAGAACAAAGGGCTCAGTAGTTTGTAAAATATCCGTGTATATCTCTGGCATTGTATAAATAATAAATAATTTATAATAAGCTGTAGATGCTAATGATCATTAATGTGGCAAGTGTTAAGCTGGAAATTCTAATTCCTAGCTTCTTAGGTGATTGCGAGTATAAATATTTCTTGACTCAGCATGGTGAGTAATCACAAAACATGGAACCTTCTCCAGTGTGGAGTGATGGCTATTAAGTATATCCCAGACCCAGTAAGTGTCAGGTTATGGAATTTGTCCCAGGATCTTCTCTTGCTATGGTATTGTGCTGCAGAAATTCATCCTGCATTTTTTAAAGCTAACACAAAATATCCACTCCATATGGTTTTGGAGATATACTTAAAATATGAGCCAAGTTCAAGCTGATGCAGCGCTGTCTTGCTGAGCCCTGAACTAGTCTAAAACAATTTCTTGGAGAGGTGTGATCCCATTCATCTCAATGAGATTTTAAGTCAAAACCTAAAGAAAGAATTTTTAGTAACAGCTTTTAAACTTTTTCATTACTACCTGTTTAAATTGAATGTATTTAATTTAGGAGTAAATACAGTAAATGTGCCTATACCATATTTCCAAGCAGTTTCTCACCTCCTTCTGGATACCAAAAGCTCATATTGTTCCCTACCTATGTAGCAAAACCAAGGACTTCAGTCTGCTTATACACTGCCAATTTCAAAATCTTTGGCACAGAAGGAATTTGAAATACAGCGAGAACAGAAGTCACAGTAAACAAGTCAGGGATTACTCTTTCGTATTGGACTACTTAAGCTATTGGGGTTAAGAGCTGCCTTTTCATTCCATCCCAAAGATCATCTAAGGTTTCACTAAAATAAATGATCCTGTGCAGACTGGATTTTGAATAGTCAAGTTAAAATAACTACTTCTATAACTTAAGTGGTTACCAAATTTACTGCTTGCTACACTAAGTACTGCAAAATTTCAAAATTGATCATTTATTTATTCCATGCGTATCATTACATAGGACATACAATGAACATTTCTTATTAGTGGACACATCTCAGCAGGAGTGTACAGTGGCTCTTCAAAAAGTGAAAGCAGGTAGCAAGAGTAGTATGTTGAGTAATGGGAATCTCAAAGCCCCTTCTTTTGGCTTAAAGTTTATCATGCAGGGAAGGAGCATGGATATAGTTGATCCACTGAAACATGCTGATGGAAGAGATTTGTATTTGACTTGACATACTGGGCAAGAGCTTAGAACAAAACAAAAGCAATCCCCTCCAGAAAAACAAGTATGTGAAAAAACCCTCATTTCTTTTGGTTCATAAAAAACCCAAAACATTTCTCATTTATATCTCCGTGTTTTTCATGGAAAACAAAGACAATTTTTGAAGATGAAAATGTTCTGTATTCACATGTGATTCTTAAAAAACACAAGCTATTTTGAGCAGTGAGTTGCAAGCCGGCCAGAGAAAGAAGCAGCAATATGTTCCTAGGAAATTTTCATTCCTCCCTCTGTTCTGCAGAGGAATGATACTTACATTAATTTTGAAAAACAAGCATATGCAGAGAAATTTAAACTCAGCTATAAGCCTTCCCTATTTCTAACTCCAAAGAATGAACCGTATTGAGGACTGCAGCAAAGCATTACTGTTTCGGTGCCATACTTCTGGGAGTGCTGAGCGCTTGTACAGGGCTTTGACACCACTCCTGGAAGTCAGACTTTCAGGTATAACTCTTTCACAGGGACTGAAAAAATATCCATAATGTGTCCCCTTCCTCACTGCAGATGTATCAGTAACGTATCGGAGCTCTGGAACTAGAGATCTGTGGGTGCCCATAAAACAGTGTGCAGAGACATTTCAGCTCTTTTCAGAACTCCTGCCCCACCAAAGTCAATGGGACCTTTTCCAGGGAAGTGCATTGGGGCCAGAATTTCACTGGCAGTGTTAACTGGAGTCGCTCTCTCTCGAGCACATACAGGGTATGCAGAGGGAAGCCTGCATTTCAGCGTAGAAATAAAATGTCATTGTGTTCAGATTTGTTGGGTAATAACTCAGAATCTTCATGGAGGATAAAATATGAGCTCTAAAAGAAAGCACTGAACCCCTTCAAGGCTGCACAGTGTATTCCAGGTATACCTTCACTGTCAACATCCTACCTGAACATTAGACAGTGATTAATATTCCCATTCAAATGTTTTTTTTATCACTTTTAGGAAGGGTTGTAAATCTTTGTGAGCTCTGACTATGCAACAGTGCCTGTAGTTTTAAAGTGATTAGTACAGGCATTCAACCAGGAGATGCTTCAAGCATCAAAGAGTTAAAACTAAATTTCAGTAAAACTTCAGGGAACACTCTCATTGCTGGCATGTTCCTTGCTGGTTTCATTCAGAAAAACTGATGTTACATTATATATTAAAATTTTAAAGTGTCATCTACATGAAAATTTTAGCTGATTCCATTTTTTTCATTGTGGTTAGTGAAACTTTTGCTTATACAAACCATGGGAAGATACAGTTCTCAAAACTTGCTTCTTTCACTAGACTTATTGGCTGCCCAGCACTTAGCGACTAGATGTGTTTCCAGCTTTAAAGAAACTGGCTTGGTGATTATGTCGGTCTCACCACCTAAGTATTGCAAGACTCGAGTCCCACTGAATTCTCTTTAAAATGCAAAAGGCATTGAAAAACTGAAAGGCTGCGGTTCTTTTGTGCTCTTACCTAGCATGTAAGCGGGGGAAGACTCTTAGCTGGGCTAGCTCTGCCACCTGCAGCTCAGAGCCGGCAGGACCCCAACGTCTTCATCAACCGCGGAACAAACCTTCGCTACTGGAAATGTGAAAAAATCTCATGGAGACAAGAGCTTTCACTGAGGAGGATAACTGCTAATTAAATTAGCAATAGAATACATAAGCTTATGGTATGCAAAAGTAAGGTAAAAGAGAGCTTTCATATTGGTCTTTTTGCTAATCTTCAGTGCTACCAGAATGAGCATCTGTTCTCAGAATAGAGTAGAAACCCAGCATTAGAACAAAAATCAGGCTAAAACCATTCTTGGTGTTACTGGAGTGATCTCAGAGCTGAATCTGACCCCTTACCTGTGAAGGCTGATTTTTTGGCTCTGCTAATAACTGAAGTATTACAGGAAATTACTTGTGGATCCATATTCTCAGAACCCTCTGATTCCTGTCTGCGGTGCCTCCAGTATCTCCTCATATAAATGCCTTCTTAAAACACACTGGTTTTCTGAAACCTGTAAATGCTAGTCTTCTCCTCTAAAATAAAAGTCATTAAAAAAATAAATCAAATCCTTCCAGATGTGCTTTACTAATGCAAAAAAACATGTGCTTTATTATGTTCCCTACTTTCACTTCCCTGAGCCCCGAGGGTATAACATTACCATTTTATCAAGTTGAATCCAAGCCCTATAATTGATGAATTGTCCATAGGATCCACGTGGAACTGTACCAAAATCACTTTATACAGCACCAAAATACATGCATGTGTCCCGGTGTGTACTGGGCACCCACAAACATAAACTTCTCATGCCAATGACTTCTCTCACTGTAAGGCATTGTGTTCGTCTCTAGTGCTGGATGCAACTCACAGCTATAGTTCTGCAGTAATGGTCAGATATCATTGTGATGAGCTCAAATGAGAAGAGCTGACTGGAAACTAATTCTAATAATATTGGGTTACTAAGCATCATGTGGAGTGCTTTCAGTAGATTTTAGTACTGCAGAGGGAAAGTATATAATCTGTTATGATAGACATTCTTCCAAATATGTTTTAAAAGCTGTTTTAACTATTTCTTTGGGCTTCGTTCAATTGCCCACACACTTAAGACACCTTCTAGTGCCTGAAACATCTACATGGAGCCTTGTGTCCTTCTGGGACAGCAAGAGTGACCACATGGATCAGATCCAGCACAACCTGGGGCATTTCAGCTGGACACCTATGTGCGAGCAAATGAATCCCACCTTTTGTGTTGTCTAAACGTGGAGCTTGGAATTATCTAACGGTGTCTTGTCAAGCATTGCCATTAAAGGTTCTGGGTTCCGAGAAAAGTAGAAATTATTTCTGTGATCATACATGATCACTGCATTAAAGTCTTTAAGTCTTTAGGGTATTTTCCTGGGTGACTGATTCTGAGCTGTGCATAAAATGCTTGTAGAAGAGATTGGTTTTGTTGGTGTTCCAAATATTATTATTATTGTAGTACCACAGTAAAGACTTGTACAGTTTAATATTATCCAGTGCTTTAAAAAATGTTAAATTAGATGTTTTGAAAAGGAATCTCACAGGGTGAGATTAGGTGATCTGTGGGGAAAAGGCAGTCTAAGCCTCAGGCTGCTTCTATATGCCAATGAATGTAGGAGTATGTAAAACATTTTGTTAGCTTTGTTTTAAGAAGTCACTTTGTAAAATGATGCAGTCAAATCAGCCTGCCAGTTACCCTGCTAACTAGCAGTTAAAGACAGCAGGTGATTTTGGCCAACCTAGCTCTTAAATGCATCTTGTCCCCACATTTTTAATCTAGCTTTTTGTAAAAACCAAGCTACTGATTGTCACTGGCAGGTTCCTCAGACTTAAGATAATTGGACCACGATCTCTTCTTCTTTCAGGGATTTGGTTTTGAGTCACTTTAGATTTCAAGTAGGTCTCAAAGGTCACTGAAAAAGACTGTAAGATTAATATCAATCATTGTTAATCCAGTTCATTTTACATTTGCGCTCAATTCACATGAGCTAGATGCATTTAAAATGGACTTGTCACTATAAAGTGCAATGCCCTCCTATTACTCAGGTATCCAAAGCTGACCTTACAATTTGCAGACTTTAGAGGGACAAAATGGTTGTGAATTCCCCAAAACCAGAAGAGGAATTCACACGAGTCTGTACAGCTCCTCAACATCCAGAAGATGAGCCCATCCCACGTCCTAGTGTAGGGGCCCCAGCTCTTGTCAGTTTGAGTCCATGCATGTGAGATCAGACAGGCATTGTTACTTCTTGGGTTCGTATCCCATTTTAATCTCGTGTGTGAAGTGAAAGAGATTATAGACAGGATTAGCAGTCAAGATATCTACAGGCAGCAGGGACTGCGTAGTTCTGAGTGCGCATTACGGTTAGAGCACAATAGGAAACATCTTTGCCAGATGATAAAGAAGAAACATTCTCTTTGTTGCCAACAATAAATATATACGGAGGAGAAAATGTGTCATGAATAAAGTGTCCCTAAGGAAATCTTGCAAGACCCTACATGTATATTTACATACTTTTAGTCCCAGCAGCAGCAGAGCTATGTAAGTGTAGTGCTCTGCCCAGGCTAACTAGTTTGTTAAGAATTATCACAGCTATCTTTTTCATGCTAGTTACTATCTGCTTATAATGAGACAATTTAGGCAGCCCTGCCAGACACTCAGACTTTTGAGAACCAAAGCAATGGTGCCCATTATGATCACAAATCTCTCTCTCTCTCATACACACAAAACCTGAGAAAGTGCCTGCAGGTTTCAGAATAAATTGAATAAGAACTCAGAATACAACACCTCTTTCACCGCATAAACTGGATCCTGCACATACTTTTAGGACCTGATGCTCTTAATTTTTGGTCGAATATTGAACCAGAGGAAAATGCAAGCCCAAACTCCACAATCTGATAGCAGATCTCTGTCTGTTAGATTACCTTGCAAATATTTATCTACAAAAATATATGTAAAAAGTCTATGTAAGAAAAAAAGTCAGTGAGGCAACTGCAGATTCAATTTCTGCAGTTGGAAAAAAAGTAATTCCTCATACCGAAGCTCTTCGTTCTCTCTGATGCTTTGTTATCTCTGTTTTAACTGCTGTTAATGAAAGGCTCATCAAAAGGCAGTGCCAAAACACAATAATATTTAAATGCTGAATTAATCTCTTAGTCCTCATGGCAGCTCTCTTTCAGCTATCTTCCCTGAATACTTGCATCTGCATTTATATGAATGAGAGTGGGCTGCACATGGGGAGAATGGAGCAAACATTGATTGGCTCTGCAGCCCAGAGAGAAGGATTTGCCTCATGTCTTATATATATGTAAAAACATGGACAGAAAACATTGCCAGCCAAAGTAAATCCAAGATGTTCCTTCAGCAAGACTTGTTACAATTAAGTAAATAACTCAAAGTTATGCCTTAAGTTATGCCTTTCTGCAGTTGCCATTCTAACGTCTAATAATTTGACCAACTTGTTGCCTTACTTCTGTTGGTAAAAAAAAAGCCAATCCTTCCCCTGCTTCTAAATGCAGTTCTGCTTTGAAAAGTGACTAATAATGGCGTGCAGGTTCCATGTTTATTCTGTGTCAGCTATTTCCTTATCAAATGTGCTCAGTTAGCAAGTAAGGAACCTTTTCCGCCCGTGTGCCAGCCCTGCAAATTTCAGGTGGAACCTAGGGGTCAACCTGGATTTTTTTCCTCTCATGTAGGATGACCAAGAAACAAGGATCCTGCAAGCAAGAGTAAGCCCTCAATTACATGTGTGCAATTCTGTAGTCTTCTGTGGCTTTGTGTAAGGTTTAACTGACTGGAAACGATTCTGTGGTGATAAACGGGAGGGAATAGAAACCAGCTCACTGTGTTCTTTATGCTAGATCTGCTGTGCTAACAGGAGCAAAAAGCAGTGAACAGTGATTTTAATTATTAAGTGAACAGATAGAAAATACATAAGACTCTATTTTAAAAAGTTGTTTCCTTGAAATTCCATGTTTTCAGAAATCTCCAACTTCAACAGAATAGAGCATTCAGGCTGAGAAAGAAAATAAAATGCTTCTCTTTTTTCTTGGGCATGTCACTTGTGATGGGAAGAGAATATTTAGTCCTCATAACAATGAAAGGAACAAAATTATTTGAATTATTTTGCATGCAATAGCAAGATAACAGATCATTTATGAGAAGTCTTCATTGTGGAGTGCAGCAGGTCAGAAGATCACTGTGTGTACGTTTTGCTATATGGGAATGATAACCTGCTATGGGCATTTTATTATTTATTAATTCATCTTTGCAGCTTTGGCAATCAAGCATGAAAATCTTCTGCTCTTCTGAAATCTCTGTAGTCTGGAAGACCAGAGTTGAAGCTTATCTGATTTTTTTTAAAAAAAATACTTAAGATAGCAAATAGTGAGCACAAGTTTTCTCAATTCAGTTTTGATCCTGCAATCCCACTGCAGATTAAACTGAACTCTATAAGGTATACTCTGTTAGCAAGGGTAAAAAAAAGGCCAAGAATATACTTTCCAGCTATGTAAATACTGATCAACTATTCTGACTTTTTCTTCCAGTTGTGTGTAATACTGGAGCCAATGCAGGAACTGATGTCAAGACATAAAACTTACAATTTAAGTCCTCGAGACTGCTTGAAAACTTGCTTGTTTCAAAAATGGCAGAGAATGGTGGCCCCACCAGGTATGTTTCATTTCCAGCATTTTACTTACTTTATAATTAAATTAGTATAGAAACAACGGGAAAATTTACTTACAAAGGAAAGGAATAAGAAATAGCACTGTTCCAAAAATAAGCCTAAAAGTTATTCTGATGTTTTATGATTTCAGTCTGACCCAACTGATTTATAGATGTGCACATTCAGATGGTTTCACTATGACTAGGATATAATTTAGTACAAAAATACGTGTAGATGGAATGCAAAATGCCTACTGGCTCCATTAGAATTCATCGTTTGTGTAATTCAGCTTCCTGCTGTGACTCTGAAATTACAGCTACAATTCATAATTAATTGTCTTTGAGACTAATATAATGTTATTTACAGGCCTGGACCTAATCTCCTTCCTCTTCCACCTCAAAATAATAATTCTTTCTTTTTTCAGATTATTAAAGATTTGTATATCTAAGACTATTCACATGGATGCCCAGGCCAAATTTGAGAAGTACAATTGCCCCTCTGTTCTTTGCCAATTTAAGCAAAATTATGTAATTGTCCTGATTCAGTCTGGATTTGGAAGACTTGCAGAGAAATGGCATTCAGCAGACTTTAATGTGTTCTCTTGGGAGTGGCAGTTTTAAAGATGAAGCCCACATCAGGGGTAGAAGGAACTCAAATGGTAGTTGCTTGTATGCTGCATCGATGTCAGCAGCAGTGTAGAAAGCTACCTTTAGCCTTTGCCTCTGGCTGGGTCAGTTGAGGCTGTACCCTACACCAGAATAAGACCTGGGTTTTTGTTTTGCGCTGTGCTTGCTGTGTGATTTTCAGCAAGTTACACGGTCACTTTGTGTATCACGATAGTTATCACGGTACTCCCGTTGGTAAAATGCTTCCAAATATCTTTATAGATAATGCTGGGAGAATAAGCTTCATTAGTCTGTTATACAAAATTGAAAGCAGTTTCCATTGGCTTGGGTCCAAATATTCTACGGTTTGTATGTTAAAACTAATCTACTACTAGTACTACTACTAGTGAACATAGAAATTTAAAACTGGATGAAAAAATATTTCAGCACTCCTGCTTATGGATCATTTTAGTACATGCTTTACAATATCTGCCATTTGCTTTCCTTCTTACCATTTTATTGCAGCAGAACCCACAAGACAACCGACAACCAAACGGAGAAAAAGGAAAAACTCTACCAGCAGCACTTCCAACAGCAGTGCTGGGAACAACGCCAATAGTACCAACAGCAAGAAAAAGTCAGCTGCTGCAAACCTGAGTCTATCAAGTCAGGTACCTGTAAGTCTCACTTTCCTTTTAGGCCTGAATCGCTTATGGTGCTTTAATTCTTTCCTTACATTGTAAAGAAGGTGCATTCTTGAGCCTAAACTATCACACGCAAAAGGCGACCTTGCACAGTGTGCTGTGGAAGCTGGGGAATTAGTGGAGAGATGTGAAGAAGCCGTTCTGCAGTGCAGCTTTAATGAACAACCCTCAAGCAGGGGTACCCTGAGGACCAGATGTGATTTTTTTTTTAAGGTCTGGGCCAGCTCCCCTTCTTGTCAGTGGGAGACCTTCCACTGGCGGCAGGACTCAGACAGGGCCTTGTGTTTTTATATATAGCATGAGTCTTGCAGATTTCCATCTGCCAGGTGCTAAGTGAGGATGAGTCCCTGTGGAACAGGACAGCTGTACCTGAGCAGACCGCTGGTCTCTCTGTGTTAGTGCCTTACCTCTGATCGGTGCCGGGTTCAGATACTTCAGTGGAACAGGTTATGAATTAACTCACCTGCAGAGGTTATGTCTTTTTCCAACCACTCCACTTGCCGAGGGTAGATCCCTTGGAATATGGGTCTTAGCTTATCCACCCTGCTAGCTGTAACTGTTGACATCCTAATTATATCGGGTAACACCAAGTCATTTCCAGAACTGCACCAGCACTTTAATAATGTCACGTTTATTGCCTTTGTCACAACATAAAGGTAATCAGACCCCAAATTGTGACAAAGTTTGCCTTAGTCAATAAGGAGATAGCTTATGCATTTTAAAGCTAGGGAAATTAATTTGATATTTTAGGAACTATGAAGTGGTATCTTGGGAATAACATGCAGGGATTTTTATTGGATTTCTGATCAGTAGATAGGAAAGGGCTAGGTCTCCTCTGAAGCCTAACAAAGAATATAGGCCTTTTGTTAGCACGATGCAGGCACTTCCTAGGAAGCTTGAATACCCAGATAAAAAAGAGGAGTAGACTAACACCAGTGAAAGAAAATGAAGGTTTCTGTTTAGCAACTAATTCAGAAATCTACTAGCTTACAGAAGCTTTGGGCTTCGGTACATTAAACTCATATTTTCTCCTTGTCATATTAAAATTTTCACATGGCTTGCATCCCTAGAAAAAAATCCCTAATATAGGCATCTCTGGACAGCATAAAGCAGTCAGAAGGCCAGCTACCTGATCCCCTGGTGTCAGGGACCACTCTGCCTCACTGACTGTGTCTGCCAGAAAACCCCTTGGATCAATAATCAACCATATTCAAGAAAAAACAGCAATTAGGTGCAAGACTGAGCAGCTAGTTCCCTGCTGTCTCCAAGTTTAAAAGACAGTAAAATCACTTTATCTCGGCTACTCTCTGCCCTGAGTTCAGTTCAGTAGGACCAGAATCTGACCCCCTGCCTCTCTTCAGCCTGCTCTTCCCTGGAGAGATGACTTTTGTTGGCTTCAGTGGTAGCCATGTGTACTTGTATGTTTGAGTGTAATTGAGCCCTCTGATAGTTACCTGTCATTCCCACTGATATTCAAGCTGACTTCAGGTACTGAAAGGCTGCTCCTGACAGATGAAGTAGTCCAGGCTGCTCTTCCTGATGGAGATGATAGTTGAGCATCTGAGACATAATGGTGAAGTTTATCATGGTATAAGGGATAGATTTTTAGTTTTCATTGACTTTCAGGAGGCTGAATAGTCAATGTGTTTCAATATTGTTTGCTTTCTGTACCAGAGTAGCAAGATTGTCCAAACTCTTTTGTATGGAGAATCAGGTTCCATTTTTAGGACGCTTGTCCTTTCCCTCTGCAAAGTGGAAAATGCTTAGCTGTTCCATTTGACGTACTAACAGCTCTTCCCATCTTCCCCACAGCAAAGATAGCAAACCAGATGGAATTGATGGTTGGGCCACCCTGTAGAGTAGACAGAACTCAAAATAATTTTAGCAGTAGGATATTTTGGTGTAAAACTATTCAACACTTCTCAGTTAAATAGAGAGATGTTACCATGTTTCTTCAAAATTATGCATTCTTTGAAGTGGGCCTTGTTCCAGGCATGCCACTGCTTTCTTAAGTTAGCTGTAGGTAGCAGTAACTTGCTTTCTGTTTCTTTCTCTTAACTTTACCTTAAAGCAAATCTTTCAGTAGCTAATGTTTGATTTCCCTTATATGCAATAGAAGACAAGATTTCCTCAAACTCAGGTTGACAGTTTTCAACTACCTAAAAGCTTCATTTGGCCATAGAGCTTTCTGTGAATGGGACTTTCATGGTCAGTAGAAAACAAATACTGAAATCATTCATTTGCAGTGTTAAGAGCCTTTTCCCCCTCATTACTAGGAAGAGGAATGAAATCACTGCATCTTCTGTCCTGATGACTCACATAACCAGAGCTAGTTTCTGTTTCATTATTCCCATCCTCCTCTCTGGAGAACCTCAACAATGAGTTCATATCCATACCAAACCTGGATTAATATGAAGTCATGTACTTCAGTTTTCTCTTTTTCTCAAGTGATTTTTTCCTAGCCAGCAAAGACAGCCTCTCCACCATAATAGACTAACTTCTAATTTCCCGTCACTTTTATGTTTCTATGTTGTTTTCTTTTTGATAGTAAATTAATCCTGGTTAGAGAATGTTTCCTTAACCTCTATTCTATGTAATGTTTCTTGGTTTAGGACATCAGTAATTACTGATCAGTGATTACTCAGTTTTGCTGCTACAGTAATGCTGCGTACACTCTGGCAAATGTGTGAACTTACCATATACCTCATGCACATTTCTCTCTCACACCATTGACTTTTGTTTTTTTAATGAGGTCTTCATGTCTGGAGAGGCAAATGTTCCATGTTTGGGAGAGTGACTGGAAAGCAGCTGGAGTATCATCAGCTATGACAAAGCTTGAAACTTCAAAGAGATTTGTCATTTTCCCCATAGCCCCTTCCAGATCTTCAGATAAATACTTGGGGCTAAGTAAACCTTTTTTTCAATGAGAGGGAACAGTACTTGTCACATACACGTTCCTCAGTGAGAGGGAACAGTACTTGTCACATACATGTTCTTCTTCAGTAATAGGAGGTGGTGCCATTTCTTCTACCTGCGTTATTTTCTGATCCATTCTTCAGGCAGGGACAGCACTGACAATACAGAGCCAAGCCCAGACAGTGAAATGATGTATTTCCATGCGTGGGTCAGGTTGGCACTGCACCATGAAGTTCAGTTGCAGAAGCCTAATCAATCAGTATCATTTGTGCCCTTTGTGTTGCCTTAAGTTTATTAGCACTTTGACTGTGCTGACACATTCTGATACACCTTTATTAACGCTGTCTTCAAAAGCATCTTAAGGGTCTCTGCCAGTAAGTGGGTATGCATCTTCCCTCTCATCAGTAATTTGAAATGGATCAGTCTCAGTCTGTCCTCACATATATTTTTTATACTTTCTCAACCCTGTTAAATAAGATACAAAGTTTTGCCATTTTGACAGTCACTTGCACTCTATTGCACTCATTTTCCCTTATAATGGTGGGAAAACCAGTGGTTTCTGTGATTCTGTTAGTTTTCATGCTACTGATTGCAGACCTTCAGCATCTCTTTTCAATATGACTCTTCCTGCCCAAATCCCTTCATTAACATCTTTTCTACATATTACATATTTCCTCCATATTTCCTACATTTTTAAAACAAATGGAGTTAGCCAGCGTGCTACACGATTGCATTGCACAACTTGTGCCTAGATTGGCCTATTACTTGACCAGTGGTGCTTTTGACCTGACTCCTGGAGGTGCTGAGACAACACACTGCAGTGTGTGGGAAGTAGAACCAAATGCCACCAAAGTCACTCCCATAGCACAAATACAGGAACATTTTTCTCACCAGAAGTTATCTTCTCTCAGGTTCTCATTGGTGCAAGCTCAGTACTGCCAGTGCTTTCCACAAATGCGTTGGCTTTTTTTAGTGCATAAGGAAGATGGACAGAACAGGGTCCCAGAAATTGTAGTCCACTCAGCTGCTTTCATCTCAGCAGATGCCAGTCATTTGAACTGTTTTTAGATTTAGTCATGTTCCTGTTCACATCTGATCTTTGGGAGAAATGTTAATGCATTGTGCAGAAACTGAAATTACCAATTGCTCTAAACAAAGAGCAAAGATGGACAAGATTCCTTCTGCAAGGTTCACTGAAAACCTGCCTTTCTAATGCTAACTTTGCTATGATTGCAAAGAAATGTTATCTAATTCGGGTGTGTCATTGCTTATTGCTTACACCATACTAATTTCCTCTAATAGTTGAAGCTAGCTGCAGTGTTTTCCCAAGTCTTTGCTCAGTTTCAAGCCTCTCTACTGGCTGAAAACATATTCCTTTGCATTTTTCATATTCTTCTGTTTCAAACAAAACTTTCTTGCAAGGCCATGCCCTTGTACTTAGAACACTGTGATCTGTGGATTACAAGTATATGCAAGATCATCAGAAGGGGTCCGTACAGCCATTATCACTTAAATATCACTTTCTGTTAACTTTCATAAAAACAGTGCACATTGATCCATTTTTATCTATTTGGATTTGGAAATTTGACAACAATGCATGACTCTCACAAGCTCTAAGAGCCATTGCTCTAGGCTGCTCCCAGTCATAACCATAGAAATTAATAGGGGGATTTTTCTTTCATTTACTAATGAAGATCGTGTTGAGTTTAATACTGTAACCATGAACCCAGTGAAATACCATTTGTGTTGGAAAGAATAAAGCATCACTACATGCCACCAAGTAAATCAAACGTTCTTTGTTGCATCCAGAGTTTTAAATAGAGCCTCCTTCCACTCTTTAAGCAAGTTACATACCTCAATAATCTCCCTTTCTCTTTGTAGTTCTCTGTAAGCTCCTCAAAAGCCAAATTCATAAATAAACCTGCTAATGTGGAAGGGAGCAATACAATCTCATGCGTGTTTCAAAAACAGGGGGTAGGTTTAGGTGGTTTGTAACAGATGTTGCAGTACCAGAGCTACAGTTTTAAGGCCAGAAGATGAGTGTCACAAATTATCCCATGTCTCAGAACTGTGCAATTCAGAATCTAAGATTTAGCCATAAGATGAGAGTGAACAAATTGGTTTCCAGTTTTTGCGCTTTAGGAAAAATATTCCGAACAAGACCAGAACGTCAGGTTAACAGCGAGGAGTATGATGAGATGTGAAAGATAACCATTTTCCTCTAGAAAGTGTTCACTCTGAAACCTAATTAAAATGTCAGTTCTGTTTCTATAGATCATTTCAACACCAATGTTGGTCTGCTGTTTTTGTCTTGGAAGCAGTGACCGCTATGGCTGTGGGCAGCAATGGGGCTCTCAGTCATTAATAATTTTTGTGGCAAGGAGCTAAGAAGTCAATTATTAAAATAATCACCACTAACAGAATTCTGTAAGAAGGCAGGCAGGCAGGAGGAGGTACCCTTCTTCTTTTTACTTAGCACTTAGAGGTGTGCTGGCTGCTAAAACTAGTGCAACTTTCAGTCCTTGGAGTAAGACTTGCTTGAACAATATGCTTGATAGTTTCAGGTGGTTTTAATAATCTCAGGCTTGTGAAGCACTGTTTATCTACTTCTGGGCAGTGTGACAGCTGAGCTACGAACTAATCACTGTTACACACTGAGCGGGGCTACGCAGCAGCAAAGATGGCAAGCATAAGGATGGGGAATTTTACATGGCCCACCACACATTTTTACCTCCAGGCTCCAGTAAGACATTGTTTAGCCATAGGATGATCTTTAAAATCCCAAGTTAAAAAGTTTAGTTATGTAACTGGGCATAGCAGAGCTAAACTTTGAGGCTAGGTATAACAAAGATGAAGCCTGAGAAATGACCGGTCTGTTAAACAGAAGTGCTTGCATTTGAGTTGTGTATGAAGTGATCTCTGTGTATAGTTTATATGCATCAATTTAAGTTTGGATGGCAATTAGGGTTATTTCAGGATGAAAAGTATGATATACATGAAAGCTGCTTTTGTGGTTATATTATTAAATAATACATTTCTATCACATAATGTAAAACATCCACTGCTTTATTTACAGTGCTTCACTGCAACCATATTTTACTATCATGAGACATTCCTTGACCAAAAATGTTGTTTCTAATCACAGAGTAAATTAATAAGATTGAGTGACTACAGTCTAAATCTTTTTTAAACTAATCTAGTCAAATATGTGCTACCATAACTAGGCCATAGCAGTGTGTGCTGCCGTGCAAGAGACTAGGGTTTAATTCTTGGATTCTGCTTCTCACTCCATGAGCAGGAGCTAGGAGCACTCCAGAGCTGCAGCCTCAACCCTGGGAGGGATGGAGCCTTGTGTCATTCAACAGCAGTGACCCCCACTGGCCAATTTAAGGAGAAGCATTGAGGGGCTCTAAAAGGAGTCACTTCCAGTCCTCCTCAGAGGTTGGTGGTCATTGCACGGGAACTAGTGAGTGGAGGTTCAATGGGGTGCACTCGGTGGGGGCTTCAGCTTTCAGTCTGAGGAGCAGAATCCTCTCCGGGGAGGAACCAGCATGTGTGCTTCCTGAGACACTATTTTTGCCTGACATAATTATAAGTGGCAGGATTGTCAAGAATATCTATATTATTATTTTAAAATGTCCTGTAACTAATGCTGTGATATCTATCTTTTAAATAGAATGAGGAAAAACTCCACTAACCTCAGTGTAATTGTAGCTTAATTCCCAGAGAGAGAGAGAGAGAGAGAGACTCAATAGCATGGAGAGAAATATAAGTGCAAACTGTCCTCTCAGTGGGTGTCATTATATTAAAGGAATAATATTTGCAAAGAATCTCAGAAATTAGAGATGGAGATACTTATAAGGCCATTGAGCATCTCCTCACCGATGCACCATGTTTCCTACCACAGATGGAGATTTTTCCCAGCCCAGTGTTAGGTGACCCAAGCAGGAAAGCTAGCACTGTTCTGGTGGGGTCATTAATCCTCAGTCTGCGGTTCTCAGTAACAGGAATAGTGGGGGTTACATTTTCAGTTACTTAATGTCATCTTAGTACCCTAGTTTACGTCTCATCGGATTGGCCTAAAGTGATCCTCTTCCTTTCAGCACTTGCAGTTGTTAAGCACATTTACCCCTCCCAATCACTTGGTGGATGTAAGACATATTTAATTCTTTGACGTGGCCTCCCCAGCCAGCTGTTGTAGCCCCATAGTTATTTCTGATGCACTTCTCTAAGTCTCATCCAAGTTGCCAACCTCTCGCTGGTATGGTAACAGAGAGAACTTAAGGTCCATACTCAAGAGCGTTGAAGTAAGAGGAACTGTTGCCACCTCGGTCTGTGACTCTGTATTTCAGCCACTGTGGTCCTTTTTGCCTGCTGTATCACATTGCACGCTCAAACCCAACTTGCTGTCCTCTGCCAGGTCTCTCTTGTCATTAATGCTCTCACAATACGATGGGGTCAGGTCTGGTTCAGCACATTGTCTGTTGTTTAGAGGGATGACATAAATTAGGATAAACTTCTGGTTATAAACACCTTTGTCTTTTAAACTTCTATGTCACAAAGCTGTGTGTGAGTTTTATTTAACCAAATATTTTATGGATATATGGAGTAACAAAATATAGACAATGTAAAGAAGAAATCATGTAACAGTTTCCATCTACTCACAAATGTTTCACATAGCACAGGCTGAAAATGTGATATGAACATTCTTCTGTAGCATGTCAGCCTCTGCTGAGGGATATCAAGAAACAGTGTAAATACTTACAGGCAACAATTTGTATTGTTTCATGGTGAAGGAAGTACATATCTGATTAAAAAGAAACATAATTGAATGCAAACATTTGTCTCCTGTTTGCTTTTTACAAATGCTTTTACATTCATAAGGAGGAACAGATCCTTTAAAATATGAATCTGTTGTTCACCAGATTCTTGAAAGGGCTTGTTAAATCAGCAGGTACAAAGCTAGACATCTGGAATTACTGCACTTCTACCAGATGCTAGCTGATGCCCTGCCACCTGAACTGCATGAAAAGATGCATCCCACGTATTTCTTCAGCGGTTAGCACAGCAGCCTGATTCTCCGTTGAACAGAGAGAACAAGCGAGCTCTCTGGCTTTGCACCTTTGCTTTCCAATCTCAAGTTTGCACCTTTCTATCCCATGCTGGTTAGGTTTTTTGCAGCAAATGTGTGATGCACTAGAGTACAGTAGGTGGTTTACTTGTTTTCATGGAAGGACAATTTGTACTTAAAGCAGCGATTAGATGAATTCTTTCTTTCTTGCATGCTTCAGTTTTTGATGACTACTAGCTTCATCAGTGTAATTATAATTAGCACTCTTCATCTTCCTTTTACGGTACCAGCTGGACAGATTGGTCCTCTTACTGCACAGATTGGCGGCAGGGTTGCCTACATGGAGTTAGGTGACAGGCACCATGAAATAACAGATGGTAAATTCAGGGCTTGTTGGCAATCAGCAGGTTTTTGCTAATGACTTAATTAGCTATGCAAATTGTCAAATCAGTGTGAACATTGTTTTTATCGAAAACTTTACCTAAATTAATTACCATAATTAAGTAGCAGAATGTCAAGTACATTGGATGCGTAAAAGGGCTTGGCTGGCTATGGATAAGAGAGTTACCATCTTTATTAGAGTGCTGTGCTCCACATTGGAGAAGTCTGAGGATAAGAAATGCAGTTTCTTTTAAACTACTTTTAAAATACGCGTATCGCCAAGTTCCAACTGAGATGCAGCCTGGTGCCTTTCCAAATAAAATGGTTCAGGAAAGAATTACTGGATAAAGGCTAAATATTTCAAGCAGGAGTTTAAGGCAGTTTCATAGCCTGCTTATTTGCTTAAAATCATACGTATTTTTCAGTCTACCTGCTTTTCAGTTCTGGGGTTTATGAGATCCGGAGCCATGAGCATGCGGCTAGAGAGATGTGTTAGAGTTTTTCATTTGAATTAAAGTGTAAGCCTGTCTCCTGGTTCCTACTATGCAGGAACTTTTAACTCTGTTGTTCAAATATCACAAAGTTAAGAGATGCAAATTCTCTAACATAATTTTTTTAAGTTGATTTTTTCTCTCTCAAGGTTTCCATATAACAAATATTGGGTGCTGTTCACAGGATGTGATGGTGGTAGGAGAACCAACTCTGATGGGAGGCGAATTTGGGGACGAAGACGAAAGGCTTATCACTAGATTAGAGAATACACAGTATGATGCAGCAAATGGCATGGATGATGAAGAAGATTTCAACAATTCACCTGCACTGGGAAATAACAGCCCGTGGAACAGCAAACCTCCTGCTAACCAGGAGACTAAATCGGAAAACCCCACACCACAAGCTTCCCAATAGGTTATTCTGCAGCAGTACCCACTGCAATGTATGTCAGTGGGTTATTAATTACTGTTTCACAGCATTCTTTAAAAAAAAATAATTAAAAAACCCCATGTTTCAACGGATACAGTATCTATTTCTAAACTAAAGCTATCTGATTTTTTTAATTAGGGGAAACTCTTGTATAAGCTTCTATATACATTTCTTGGAAGCATTCACATACAACATGATACTGGCACTGACCTCAATTAAAATAATTGAAAATTAAATAGCATCTCATGGTAAATTTCTGACAATGCATTTTATTGGAAGGGGTTGTTTTTTTCCTCATCAAACAATGGCCATATTTGAACAAGTCATCAGTGCTCAGGATCTCATTAACGTAACTATGTAAAACTTTTTACAATTGTAATATATTTTCTGCTTTTCAACTTGCACCTGAAATTTCTTGTTTCAGAAAAAATAAGCTTTTAAGGAAAAGTAATTTAAAGTAACTTTTGTTCTTTCTTTAACTTTTCTTTCATCAGTTAATCATTTAAAGGATCCAGCATTTTTAATTTACGTTTAGCTGATGCCAGTAGATACTCTTTCCATCATTTAATAAAAATGCTGAAACAAGAAATGTCTTTTTTTCATCAAAGACATGAGAAATATTTTTATGTGGAAAAAGACACCCAGTCCTATGAGAGTTTATGCTTTGTAAAATTGCTGTCGATCCAGATATTTTAAAGCCATGTAATCCATTAACTTTGTGGGCAGCTTAATAAATCTAAAACTTTTGTGTTTTTATTATTGTATCTAAGTTGGCTTCGTTGTTATTTCTTTTCATAGTATATTTCTTGTATAATATTTTTGTAAAGCCCTCAAACCATTTTTTGTTTTACTTTTTTTTTATTATTATTCTGGTGTATTTATGTGAAACTTTATAAAAGAAACTAATTTTTTTCATTTACATATTAATATGTTCAACTCATCATGTAAAGACACAGTGAGTCAGTGTGTTATATAATACGACTGTATTTTATGTATGCTTTGCCAATAAGTGTGCCAATAAACTGTGTTAACAAATGTGCTCTTATATAGTGCATTTACAGTTCCTTGCATGCAAAAGACACACGCCCATGCACAGGATCATGCACCAAGAATTTTTGGAATTAGCATTTCACTGAATTACAATCTTTTTCCAGCAAAAAGGGAAGTCTGTAGTTTAGGTGTGAATCGCTTACAGCTCAATTTGGTTAGATGCTCTTTTTTTAACATTAATGGCGTGTAACACCACAGGTCAGTAACAGCAGCGAGAGCCAAGCACGAGGGAGTGCAGGGCATCCAGCAAGCGCACCTCCATCCTGAACTTTGCAGCCCTCACCTTCCAGGGCTGAGGCTTATCAGAGCAGGGATTTCCACTCCGCTGAATTCTGTCTGATAGTTTTACGATGAGTCCCTCAACTGGGGCTGCGAGGATTTAAAAAATTCTCCTTCTTTCTTCCCTTTGCTATCAAATCAGTTGTTCACGGGAGGAAGCAAAACCTCTGGACTGGTGCAGGCTCTCTGAAAACAGCCGGGTGTGTAAAGCCCCTCGGCTGAGCGGGGAGGCACAGAGGCACACGCCTCCATCCCTAGGCAGCTGAGAGGCCCTGCAAGGTGCACCCTGCGGATGGCAAATACTTATAGGGAGAATTACCGACACCGACATACTGAATCTACACAATCCTGCCTTTTGTGCAGGGGAGCGAAGTTTTGCTCTTGACTGAAACTGTACTACTATTATTACTGACATTATCAAAGCATCTGAAGAAATCCTGGGTTTTTTCTAAGTGTACCCAGAAGCCGCTCTAGGGAAACGTGTCTCCCAAGCATGTATGCGTATTTTTTACGTATGCTTTTGCTGGATGTCATTCCACCAAATAGTTTTGAAGCCACCATTGCAGAAGAAATACAGGGCAAAGCACCCTGTGCTGCCACTTGATTCTTCAGCGGGAGACAGCTCCTGCCCTGCCCAAAGAACAAACCGCAGCCTCCGACGTGGGCATCGTTCTCCTGCAAGTAAAATCCTTGTTCAATGAATTTTGGCACCTACGGTAGGCCTCGCAGGAAGATAGCCTGAAAGACACTCCAGGTTTCTGTGGGATCTAGAGCACAAAGGATATCAACTGTAGGGTAGAATTTAAATTAAATAACAAACGTGAAATGAGTGTGTCTGCACAGACAGCAATGCTGCTCCTTCATAAGACTTGCAGGATGTAGGAAATGGTAGGGCTACCATTCAGTGACTATATCAGCCCTGATTTTTCCATGTAAATAATTAAATTCACAATATATTCCATTAAGGGATCACTGGCTCCTATATAGCTGCTATAACATTACAATTACACACTGTAATTCTAATGTTCAAAAACACTAATCATTCATATTACCTTTCCATGAGCACACTCTAAAAGGCGTTCCTTATTATTAATCTTTCAAGACTAGCACTACCATTTCAATTTTTAAAAGATTTATGATGTCATATTACTCCTGTTGTTTCAGTAAATAAACATAGGAACGCTTGAAAAATGGGTAACAGACTCCTTAGAGTGCTGTCCTTGAATTAATCTGGAAGGACACTTTCTCCATATCTCCTCAAAAACCCCATCTACAAGCTATCAATCCACCCTTTTGTGGTGAGGGTGAATAACAGACGGAGCAAGCTGATTTTATTTATTCATTTATTTATTCATAAAAGAAATGTCAAAAGGGGCCAGCTCAGTGAAGCAGTTTGAGATGTACAGCAGCTGACCACGCAGTCTCATCGTTGCTACTTTCTTCATCCCCGTGCCCTGGGCTGCTCCATGGGCTTTTCTTACCGTATTTCAAAGGACGTGGTGAACTCATCAAGATGGAGCCTGTGATCTTGTGTCTGATCCCATGTCCTTGTGCCCTGTCCTCGGGAACACTCCCTACAGGTAGAGAATTAAGGTACAACGATCACAATGACTTCTGGATTTCATGCCATTCGGTTGTGGGTTGCAGTTAAATGACCCTGCGGCTTTTGTGTGCTCTGTCTGATACAGAGATGTGGGAAGGGTGAATAAAGATCACAGGTGAGTCAAAGTAAGAGGTTCATGTGGGCTGACGTTGCAGCCTGAAGAATGAAAGCTTGAAATCAACAATTAATTTTACTGTAATCTAATCTCACCACCTACAAGAACATTGTATCTCTCTCAGAATTTGGAAGGAAATAATGTTGACACTTTCCTCTGGGGAGCCCTGCAGTTATTAAAAGGAGGAAGGAAACTTATCTCATGATGCTGAAATACTTTCAAAGAGAAAGCTCTTGTTTGTTTTAGCTAAATGGAGGGAAATACTGGCCCTGAGAAATGCCCTTGCAAATCAGAGGGAGGAAATTCCAGGAGTTTACTTAGAAAAGCAGAATCATATAATTAGTAAAGTGACTAAAACACTGATAACTAAGCTGGTTGCTCTTACAAAGGACTTGGAACATGCAAGAATCATAAGCACTGGTGGGTTTTGGTTATTTGAATTGCTTTGTTTGGGGATTTTTTAATTTTTTTTTTTTGTCTTGGGTCAGCAAAGTCCACTTCTCAGGGAGCTTAGAACTCACATGAGTCACCAGCTGGTCTCACCAGCTGCTCCTCATAAGAACATTTCAGTTCTTAAAGCTCCTTCTTCTCCCTTTTCACAGCAAGCAAAAAGAAGCAATATTTGCAGCTTTGTACTCTTTTCAGAAAGAACGTGTCCTCAGCTCTCATCATCTTTGCATTGGCCTGTATGAATGCAATAATGTTGTAGGATAATTCAATTCGGAAGGGACTTTGGGAGGTATAGCTAGCATTTGTATGCTTGCAGCATCATAGGGCTCTGTGAAAGTCATAAGTAACTAATGTTTAACCTTGGTCTTGGAGAAGGTACTGCTCTCACACACTGGGGAAGTGTAACCAACTTGCATCCTTGGGGAACAGAGCAAAAGTACCCATGACCAGAGAACTGCCACAGTGAATTAGTCTTGAAGTGTGCAGAAAGTGTTGGGGGTAGAGGGGAAGGAAACTACTGAATGGAAAGGCAAAGGTGAAATACTGAGCATTACTGGGTGTTCTCTAACACCAGGGTGGAGAGAGGTTCCTTACCCAGCCTTTGCCATGAAACACCATTAAAGGAGCCTAAGTGATAGAACTAACGATAAGAAAAGGCTAAACTTTGCAATTTCATGGCCACCATGAAAATCCCATTTTAGCAGAGCCAGGATGAAAGAGAAAACATGAATGATTGATATTGAAGGAAACCCAGTTTGTGCCTAATATATCCTGGAGAAACTGCTAATGGAAATTGAATAGTCCTGAAAATGTTTCCTGAGACTGCAACTCTGATCAAGCAGCCCTATGGTGATATATTGCACGTCCAAATTAAAGCTGCCCTGGGGCACAAGTAACACCAGCAGCTGGTTTTACTGTGTAGGACTGGATGATTTGTATGGTTTTTCTAGCTTTTTGACAGCATGTTTTTATACAAGGCTAAGGCCTGAATCTTCTACTATGTAAGAGGAGCTACTGAATATTTAACATCCCATAGAACTGATGTTACTGTAGCATACTATTATGCTTCTATTAGGAGGTCTGGTGGTACCCCAGCATTGCATGATGGCAGATGGTACCTTTAGATAAAGAGTCGCTTATGGAAGTCTCTAAATTTACGGACCATGCTGCTATATTTCATGAGAAGGTATGAATTTCCACTGAATGTTCATAGTATTAAAATCTGTTCTAATTTAGCATGTTATTTTGACAGCAACTTGTACCATTTCTTTCAAACGGAGAGGCTTTATTAGGATCAGTGATGGAGCAATCTAACTGTAGGAGCATTTCTTCCATGAGTCTGTGAGTCGCTTCTGAAATGCAAGAACTATATTCCTTACATCAAGAAATAATTTTAATGGGTGTATGGGCAGGCTTAATCCATAAGCACATTTTAAAACACCATTATGCATTAAAGATGACATCAGAGAATAATACATTTGTGCACACAGAATCAAAAACTTTATAAAAAGCATCTAGCCACAACAGAGTACAAATATGCCAGTTCCCCAAGAAATTCCTGATTGTGCTTCCATCAGCTTCACAGGGAGCAGGATGAGAATGAAAAGCTTCAGTTTGGGTAAGTTACTAAATGCATCCCTGATAACTCAAATGCTGAATGCCGTTACTGCACATTAGCAGGCACATGTGCTTCAGCTGAACGCAGATGAATGCCCACCCAGTGTGCCTCTGTTCCTGTTGGACACCCACATTTGGGATCCTGTAGGTCTGAGCTCAGAGCTGGAGTCCAAAAATTCTTCAGGCTGTTTTCTTTCTGTGTGTGGTTGTGGGGATTTTGTGAAGGTCTTTGTCATCATTGCTGTTTGGTTTGGGTTTTTTTAATCTGTACATGGCACCATGACAGAAATACTTCTCGGGTGTCCAGGATCTGGCCAGTTGGAAGGCGGCATACAGAACAGTCGGGGGGGGGGAAGTTGTATTTTATATTATGTTAAAAGGAATTCTATCTGATCTCTGGAGATCCTCAAGTTGTGTATTTTCCCAGTTTAATTAATAGCTCTGTCTCAACAACACTGAATTCATCTGAGATAGTATGTACAATTTTGTATTGAACAGCTTGAATGTATAAGGCTAGTGTCTCCTTTGTAAGTGCATTAGGAGATGTTTTAGCAAATGCTTGATATGAAGCAGGCATTTAACACTCCTTATCACATTCGACTGCAACTCTCATTTCATCACATAAAGTTTCATCCTCCCTGAGTGATCTCTTGGGGGGTCTGAGTACTGGAAAAGCTTTTAAGAACTGTGTTTGGTATTTTCAGATGCTGGGTTGAGGGGGTTTTTTACATTCAATTTTCTTTCATCTCTCTTTGATAGCTCATGAAAATTTGTTTGCCATTTTGCCCAAAGTTTTTAACTTTCCATCTTCTTCTGGCTATGTGTAAAACAAAATGCAGGACTCGCTTGTAGTCCACACAGACCAACCCATCAAAACCAAGATGGGTTTCTCCTGGGTTGCCAAGAGACATCAAATTCAGCAGCCAGGTGTGAAACTTAGGAACTGTGACGGATACTGGGCCTCGTGTCTGTCTTGGACTGCAAACTCCATTATTAAATGAATGAATTTTGAATTTTCAGCTGTTTTCTTTGAAATCTCCCCTCCAGGTTAAACTTGTGTTCCAAAGGGTGATAGCAAAAGATGAGCAACTCAGACAGCTATCTTTTCATACAGGTTTTTCAACAGCTCTATGACTGTGCTTAAATCACCAGCTCCTCTGAGGTGAATCAGGTGTGAAGTGCTACAGGAGCTCAATTTATAGGAGCTCGGCTCATAGCTAAGGTGTCCCTGGACAGTGATCAAGAACCTTTATGTGGTTCCTGAGCTTTGTAGGAGCAATGCAATTTTATTTTTGCATATCGCAGCCATCTATCTCCTCTGCTTGCCTTTGTGTCAACAGGGACAGGGAGTTTCAAGTTGGCTTTGTTTAGCAACCTTCCAACTTTTGCTGTTATTTCAGCCCAAGAGCTCAGAAAAATATAACCTAAATCAGTCTCCTTTCTCCCAGAAAATGTATTTTTTTAAACATGCCCCCTCCTTTTTTTTTGAAGTCAGAACTCCCTTGAAAAGGGCCTAACTCACAAATTTCACGCAGCAGGATTTGGCTTTACTGTAGATGCCAGCTGCATTCCTGTGAGGGAGGAAAAAAATAATACTAATGGCCAGTTTATAATGAGTAACTGAACAGTGGCACTCCACAGGGAGGCAACATTTTTAAGCTCAAGACCATGTAATAGTGGCATGTGGGCTTTTAAAATGGAAACAGAGTTGTCAAGTCGTGTGATTTTATAGTGAGACCGTGGCATAGCCAGTTCTTAAGTAGGGAGGGGAACTGTTGGGGAAGGAAGGAGTGGTCTATATAGTAATTGCCTTTGAACAATCTGACACTTCAGAAAGTGGCAATCTGCAAGATGGCAGTTTCCAAGAAAAGCCCATGTTCTGGGGAAGAAAATGGCAATCAGTAATGAAGGAAACCTTCCAGACATGGGCCTCATGCAGGCACTGCCAGGTACCAGGGTGGGCATGTAGCTGCAAGGTCAAGACTGAAAAGGGAAATGGAAAATTGATTTTATTTTATTTTTATTAATTTAATTAATTTATTTTACTTTTTAATCATCTGTGATAAAGCAGGTCAGCGCCAAAACTGTTCTGGTTTCTTAACCGCAACCATCTCCTTTAACTGATTAACAGATGATTAATGTGAAAAAACCTCTGAGATAAAATAAACAAAACACATGGACAGTCCTACCTTGAAACCAGTAGAGTCATTTTGTCACTTTAAAGCCCTGGCTGCAGTCACAGCTTTTCCGGGACTGTTGTACCCATCCACCTACACCTCACCCTCCATCCGAGTACCTTGCAATCTCCCCCAGGTCAGTGCCTCCCTGGTGGGAAGGTTTGTGGCCATTTGACTTTCACTGCAAAACATCTGCCTACGTGACTGCAGGCTGCTGTGAAACATCTAGAGTAGATGTACAGGAATTGTGATCCTCAAAATCATGATTTTTTGAATTTTATTTTATTAAACCAGAATGTTTTTGTTTAGTTTGAATGCACTTTCGGTTCCTTCCAGGCATTGAAATTTTAACTTATACGTTCATTTTTTTTTTTTTCCAGATTTGATTTTCATGATGATATAAGCACTACAAATTTGAGTTTGATTTAAAACAAACAGTTAAAAAATGCTGGATCTAAAAGTCAAATATCAAGTATAAGCACCTCTGATCTAGCCAGGGATGGGCTGATGAGGTTCCCTTCTCAAGGCTCCTGACGAAGCCACGACACTGCAGAGTGAATTGCACAGATCATGTCCTGCCCAGCTCTCTACAGAAATATGCTTGTAAATGTTGCAGAGAGGTAGCTTGAAGGACGTATGAATGATATAGATCACCCAAAGTATCAGTTATTCCATCTTTCTCCTCTCTCTTCCCCAGTTCCCTTCAATGTTTGAAAATAGACTAATCCAGGAGAGTTGCAATAAAAAAAAAAAAAATCATAGAGAATTGTCAGCCCCGGCTTTCCAGTTACAAACACACATCTCGGGATGCTCTTCTGGCAGCTGGTGCTTTCAATGTGACCAGAAGTGAACAACCCTGACTGTAATGTGGCCATTGTGTACCAGGGTGGCTTTATTGTGTTTTCTGTGTATACAGTGCAGCAAGCAGGACTGACTTCTTCTCCCCCCTTCTTGCTCTTCCTAAAAAACCCCTCAGTTTCCTAAATTTCCCACAAAAGGACTGTGTTGAGGCCCCCACTCTCTATACAACGATAAAAGGCTTCAGAGCTCGGCTGGCATCCTGGCAGGTCCGTGGCTCCCCAGGAAAGGACGCAGTGCCCTGGTGAGGGGCACGGTGCCCACAGCTCCTGCAGCACGGGGCTGCCCCCATCACCTCCCTCGTCGGTGGGGACCACCCCTCCGCCTTAGCATCCGCAGTTCTGTGCTGAAGCCACTCAGCCTTTTACGTGACCCAAGACACTTGTATGTCTTAACATTAGTGAGTCTTGAGTGGAGCTGTGCCAATTTGGATCCCTTTATTAGCAGTATTAAATTCCATTGTGCAGGTATTTCCACAGCTGTGAGTTATTCAACATAAACTCCTACTGAAGTAGAGAATAGGCTGCAAATAACCCACCAGGGAACAATTTCTTAAGTGCTAGTCATCCAGCAAATTCCTTTATTCTCAGTTTTTATAGCAGGATTATTCGATGTAGAGGATATGTCCAAGTTATAATGTATTTGATTATTTATAGCAGATATCTTGTGGCGTGAGCTCCATTTTAAAATGGACAAGGATTATTAGAACTAGACAGATGTGATGTTAATTTCCAAAACTAACCTCATTTTCAGTGGAGCCTGTGCTATTGCCTGCACTCTTGAGAATATCGCTTTTCTGGTAATTTTTCAAACCCCCAGTTGTTTTCCTACTAAGCCTACTTCAGCCTGTGATTTCTCTGTTTCCCATATCTTTCCTTGCTGATTATTCCTATTTCCTAGTGAAACATTTCCCTCCTTGTACCACCAAATGGATCCCTGGTATGGAATAAAAAAGCTCTTTTTCTGTTCCACTCTTCATCATCCCTTGAAGTATGTTTTCAGTTCTAGGGACACCCCAAGAGCAGATGTCGCCTGCTTTAAGCCCCTCATTAAAACACCTCGTACCCCACTGAATGGAAACTCCCCCTTCTGCCCTGCCACCCGTCTGAGCCACCAGCCTGCCCTTTGTGCTGGGAAATGTATTTAGAGGCAAGAATACACCCTTTCTCTCATGCTACTGCATTAGCCTAAGGACAGGTAGACCCTTATACAATTCTTCTTGCTGGTGTCCCCAAATCAGGCTATGCGCACAGGTCGTTCAGTCCCTTTTTGAAGCCATCATTACTCTCTGCTTCCTCAGCCCGTTTGTTATTTAAAATACTTTGAACCAACCCGGTAGCTTTGTCGAGGGCCCCAATGTCTTGTATGAGAGGGCTGTTGACCAACAGCTCCACATTCAGCTTCTCTGCCACCTTCCAGCTTTCACAAAAGCGATCCCGTTACCCGGCCGTTCTGCCCGCAGGCTCCAGCGAAGCCCCTCGGCGCCGGGCTGGTGTCCATCCCCGGTGTAAGGGGCTCGGCAGGGTCGGCAGATGTGCTGCGGCAGGAGACAGGCAGCGAAGCCTGAGCAGGTGCTGGGCCTCTGTATCTGCAGCTCTGTCTGCCCCTTTCCTCCGTGTGATGGAGAGACCAGTTCTGGACTGTCTATTCACGAGGTTAGTCCATACTGAGCTGAGCCATTGAAGTCCACTGCCTACTAGTAAGGTCCTTTTTTTATTTTTATTTTTATTTTAAATCCCGTGCATTTATGGAGGCATACTGGTGTGGTTTCAAAGTGCTGTGCATGGTTCTTATTTGTGTGAACTCCATTGATTTATTTTATTTTTTTTAATAGAAACTTTGTAGCAAAATCTTCCAAGTGCCTCTTAACAGTGCTAGGATTTCATTCCTATCATCCCTATCCTTTTTTTTGCAGACTATTCAGCCAGCAATATTCAAGGCTTTTCTTAATGCCTTCCATCTCCTCTGTGCTGCTGGGAAGGGGCCAGCCATCAGCCAAACAGCAAGTAAATAGACTGCATGTATTTAGTGTAGTGACGGGCACACATGTTTTTAGTGAAGAGTTTATTTGCCAGAAGAAAAGTAGTTTGAGAATTCAGGTCAACTTTTGGTGAATCACTTTGAACCAATAAATATAAGAGGTGAGGACAGAAAGATTTCAGAAGTGCAGGAAAAGTTCATATCAATTTTTCTGAAACAAATCAGCCCTGTTTCGCTGGGCTAGGCTACTCCTGTTGCCAGCAGGAGAAAAAAAAAAAAAAAAAAAAAGGAGGGAAGAGGAAAAGGGGCAGGAGATTCTCTTGCCCCAAATCCAACATTTGTCAGAGGTGTTTAATAAATCCATTTCCTTTGGTGCCCATCACTCTCCCACCCAGCCCTTGCCGCAGCTCTACCCCTCTCCTGTGCCAAAGCTCCTGTTTCCAAACCCATCCATTACAATCTTCCACACCTCTTGGTCCTTCTCATGAACGTGCCCAAGTCCCAGCTGGAGAACCCCCCCAGCCCCTGCCATCCCTAACCTCCTTTTCTAAAGCTTTGCATGAAACTCTCCTCGTCCAAACCCACTCAGAGCTCTCTAGCCTCAAGCACCTCCACAAAACCACCCCAACGCCCCTTCTTGCTTCAGACATCCATGTCAGAGCAGGGACTTGGCTCTTCCCTGTTGGCTGCTGCACCCTCTGTGCCCATCTGCACCTCCTGAAAGAGCCTCTGACTCTGCTCCAGCAGTGAGCAAAAGATCCCAGAGGGATGCTGCTCTCACCAGTAGTACAGAGTTCTGGCCTAACAGGTGTCCAAGAGCAGGGATGGAGAATTATGATGGGGGAAAATCTGATGTACAGAATTTGTTTTTTCAGGTTGCATTCACAAGAGACTGAAAAGTCATTTATAACTTGGAAAAAATGTTGCCTTTAATACTCACTTCAGATGTAAAAGAGCTGGATTCAGTCCTCAGCCTCCCATGTTACATGAGGGTTACACTGGAGTGAGGGTCATCATCTCACCTCCTGTCGAAGGGCAAAGGTGATCTCAATAGTACCTGGGCCAGAGGACAGCGAGCAGCTCTGATGTTCTCTGCAGAAACTTTGTGTCTTTCTTCCAAACCAGTCACAGGGAGGATTTCAGATTGGTTTTTGTACCACACAGAAAATGCTATCCTGTTGGCTATTCAGGTGCCACTGGCATCACAGTCTCATCCATCTACTGTCCCCCATCAATCTCAAGTTTGTTTTTTGTTAGAGTGAATAAAGCAGCAAGTCCCCGTGAACTGAGCATGATTCTTTCAAGTACACTGCAAAATTTTGGTTGACAGCTGACTCAAAAACATATTACTTTAACTTCTTTTTCATTTAGTAAATTAGGAAGCACCACTACTGAGAGAGCTCCAGCCATGTGTCCCTGCCATGGAAGGACAAGGTCATTTTGGTGCGGGGGGCTGTCCCGGCCACACAGAGAGGAGAGAGTCCAAGGTACCCTGTAATGAAGTGGCAGTTGGTGGTAATTCCGCTGATTTTGGTGAAATGAAAGGTGTGAGGCTCAAAGATCCTAATGTTCACCTGCTACCACCACACTAAACCTTAGTTCTGACTTTTTGAGTTCAGTGAGTTCAGCCGGTGCAGCCCCTGGCAGCAACCACCGGTGCAGATATTTCAGCATAACGGTCCTTCTTCACAGGCACGGCAAATGGAGCTCTGAAGAGATTTATGGATGAACATATTGAATAGCATTGCATACTTGAAGACGATAGAGACAAATACCGGTGTAACGGACCACAGCCTGACTTCAGAGCATCGGTTAGGATACCTCTTCCCCCAGAGGCACGGTCTATGTCTGCCCTGCCTCCCACCCTACTCTGCGGTTTCCAGGCCAGCTACAAAGCTGCAGTCCTCGCCCATGCCGGCCGGGGTCCCAAACTTGAGCATACCCCATTGTTCAAATCTCATCTCTGACTCACAGAATGAACACACCTGTAGTCTAACTGCCGGTCATTTAGCAAACGACCTCATTTAGAAACTAACCCACTCAGTCCAATTATGCCTCTGCTTCAGCCACATGTCCTTATGTAGCAGCATTGCTCATTTATATGCTAATTTTACTAAGTCTACTTCAAAGGGGAAAATTGTTTGTTAAAAATCTTACACTCCAGCCTCAGTTCAGACCATCTCATTATTTACCTGCAAATTTAGGGAGATATGGGTAAAAGCTCTGTTCTTTTATGATCTATTGTCTAGGTGATCAAAGGAAACCATTCAATATGAAGATCAAAAAGAGTCTGGCTCCCAGCAGCCCAGCAGCCAGCTCTGCCAACTCCCGAAGTCCACAACCTCTGTTATAAGTAAAGACTGATTTTACTATTAAATAACTTTTGATTACAAATTGGAGGGAAAAAAATACCCTTCATATCATAGTCTTTTTACTAAGGTGTTAATGAAACTAGGCTTCATATCAATATTATCTCAATTATTAGTCAAGGAATAATCACTATGTGTATAGTGTCTCTATTAATAATCCTCAGATAATGAAAAATATCCCACAGACATAACTAATACTGCTTGATAAATTGCTGGTGGCCCATAGCTAACCCAGATTTTCTTTTTTATATAGATATACTGCTCAAAGGATTTTTTTTAAAAGAGGAACTCAGACACAGAAGTGTTTACTATTTAGAAAGGGTGAAAGCAGTGACTGTAGGTTGAAGTATCAAACTGGGACACCTCATGTCCCAGTCTGTTAGGGAATTATGTCAACAGAGTAACACAATGTGACTAATGAACCCATGCTTTTCAGGGCTGACATAATTCTTCAGCCTAAGGAATTTCAAGAACTGTGATTTGTAGAAATCCTACTCTTCTAGAAAAGATAACCCACAGAATTTTCCAACTTGACCACAAATAAACGTTAAATAGTATACAGCTTGCTTTAGAAAAATAATGTGAGAAGTGAAAAAGTATAGACTTTCAGGCTTTAATCTTCCCTTTAAAGTCAACACACTCTTATTCACTATAGTGTTTCTCTTTTCCATGCTACAAATGGCAATAAAGAAGAGGCTGAGCACTGAAGTATATTTGGGGGCTCTGCAAGGGACGTATGAGGACATTTTGACTTCTGAGATAATGAAATGTGTTGGGTTTTTTACCAAGTCACTTGATGCATTTCTGAAAATACACCAAATTCTCCTAAAAATATTAAGCTATCTCTAGAGAAGAAAAGCCTCTGGTGCTGCTAGGAAAGGTATTTTTCTTGTTGTGCTATAGCTGGTTTGTGTGATTCAGTGTGTTGTACCCTTTCCTGTCAGTCAGTGGCAAATGAATACCTCAGATCACTTTTAGTGCTGTTCTTGTTTGCAGCAGATCTAAAGCTGATGTTTTGACGAGTTGTTAGTATTAAACGTCCGGTGGCACTTTACAGGAGGGTTGGGGTGTAAGTTTTGGTGTCCTGGCCAAATTCCAACATGGGTAATTAAATTCTGTCCATCTAAACTTCCCCCCGTGGCTTTAGTTGGCTCAGGTATTCTTAATTTCCTGCCTTAAAATGTTGCATAGTGTTGCAGCAGCGCTGTTAAATCATTGCCAGGTTTCACCTCAGCAATGTGTGAGATGATTCCTACCTTACAGATCTGCAGATAGCTGCACGTCAGTACAGCCTATGAGAGCTGGCGGAAAGGCAAAGTAGAAATGACAAAATGTCATAATGACTGTTTCCTCCGTTCATTTTCTAATTTTGTGACACTTCAGGAAAAAAATTCAAATCTCTCCATTTGTTAATGAAATAAATTCCTCTCCCCCTCAACTCTTCCATTTCTTGCATGCCCAGGAGAGAAGAGAGCAGCTGAACAGACATGCGCAGGGCTAAATGAAAACCCAGATCCCTGACTATGCCAGGGCATGAAGAAAACTGAGGTCTACATTTGAACTGCTCTCCTTCCTCACCTCCACAACAGGCAGAAGCACATTTATCACTTCACATACTCCAAAGCTTTGAGAAATTACCCTTCCAAATCTAAGCTTTATGCCCTGCAATCACTCTTATGGTGTTTTTTCTTCTTAAAATCTAGCAACAAAGCACCAAAACGGTGCTGAAGCTGAGATGAGCCCAAGTGAATGTGTACTTTAAGTTGCTCCCTGTTTTGTCCTTTCACTGGCAGTTTAAAAGCTAAAGAAAGTCTAAGTTATACACACACTATAAAAATAAAATACAGCCTCCAGAAAGTCCTTGTTCGGTATGGTATATGCAAGTCTGTTATTTGACACTCCTTCATCGTTATCTGCCCCGTTTCCTCCCTTAGTTTGCTCCAACATTGAAAAACTTCTGAACCCAGTCTGGATGTGGGGGAAGCGCCTAAAGTATTCGTCTCTCACCAAAAATAAGTTAGGTGGTGAGCCTGTCTTCTTTAGAGAAGAGAGGGAGGCTTTTCTATTAGCTGATTCAACCCACCCAAAAATTCAAGAAATCCCCTCGAGATGTCTACTTGAACCCATTGCTCAGGTAAGAAGGGGAAAATGAGGCTTTCAACTTCAGCACCTCAGTTTGTTGCCTAAGGAATACCCCTGCCATTTTAACACAAACAAGATGTAATGCATCTGCCTTGTGGTATGGCTCGTGCATTTATCATGAGGTAGCAAACCAGGATAGTAATAATTTGGTGAGATTTCATTCTCATACAAATTTCTGAAAAAATCTCAGTAGCTATAAAAGTCACTGGGAGCCCAGCAAACACCCACTACTGTCTTCTGCAGTGTCCAGTACAAGAATAACTTCTTTTTCAAGAATAGGGGAAGAAACTGAAATGCTCGATACTCCTGTTTTTATGGCTTTCTCCCGCAAGCCTTGCTTCAGAAATGGGTACCAGTGCAGCTCACAGTGTGAGCTTTGTCTGACTTGTCTGCTCAGGAGCTTGGTGAGTTACTGGCTGGATTACAATTACTTGGCTGCCCAGTCTGCAATTCTGTGTTAGTGAGGGGTAACGGGCAGACTTTTAAACTTTTTTAAATAAGGAAAAACTCTTTCAGAAAGAGAAAGCAAATATACACCAGGTTTTGCTAATGGCAAACACAGAGCAGTAAAAAGGGGGGAAACATTAATGCCGCATTGGGATAAAAGTGTCTTGAAGAGGCACATCTTTAACTGATCAGGAAGCTCTGGAGGGTGGACCTAATCTTTTTGGTCTAAGCAACAAAATCTATGCATCTCATTTGCTGGCAGAAAGCCAGTTCTTCTAGTCTCAAGATTTCCTGAAATGAGATCAATTAGGGCTTGACCCTGGAAACCTGGAAGGAGCTGAGTTCCCAGGAACCGCTGTGTAGTATGCTGGAAAAAAAAAGTTTGTCTGCCACCCTGAATGAAAACAAAGTCAAGCACTTTCTTAATTAGGATAACCATTGGCTATATAATGCCGCAAAGTGATGAAAAATGTGGTGTAGGAAGTTCCTGTAAGTGAAGCTCTGTTTGAAAGTCAAAAGTTTTTACTTTGTCCTCCGTGAATGCAGGCAGAGATCATTTTCTTAAACTGCTCTGATCCTGCTGCCCTTAAACATATAAAACTCCCACTTCAATCAATGAGACCTGTGCATACTTAAGAGCTACCGGGTCAGGCTCATAAATGTCTGCCACTGATTGTACGACACATCGGCACTCTTATGGCTGATTAAAGGAACAGATGTGTCAACAGCAGATGAGACCTTTGCACAAATAGGATAACAACACCATGTCAATATTTTCCTAATGTGTGAATAAGTGCTGCAAGGGACAGGGCACACAATATTCAAGAAAGTGAAGTGCGGGAGATGTTTGAGAAAGCTTGCTGAATTCTTATCTAAACACAAAAAGGAAATATTAAATATTAAATCAAATTATTAATATTAGAATATAATATGTTAACATGACACTTCACCTGCTCTAAAGCAGCCCGTTACCACTGGTCCTTGATATAAAATCATGCACTAAACAAATGATTTTCTATTACTGCTTTCCAGTACGGAATAAATGCAGTAGAAAAGCTTTCTTTTTGTCAGAGAGAGAGAAATTTCCAGACAAGATTGCATGACGTGGTTACTGGGGGTTGCAGTAGCAGGGGTACGTATGGAGGGCTTGGCCTTTGCAGCATGTGGGGATAGAGGTATGAAATGGTGTTAAGCCATCCTGAACCCCTCCAGTCCCTGGGCTTTCCAGCTCCAGGACAAGTCCTGTGCAAGAAGCAAAGTAGTGTTATTTTTCTTCTATCTCATGCCTTGTTAAATATGGCTTAAAAACAGCTAATTGTGTAAGAGTAATTCTGCATTTTTAAGATCAGAAATTGTTCTAAGTCTAATTGATTTAATATCGTTATTTACTTCAAACTTAAACAGAAATGTCATCATTTAGGTTTACAAATGCTTCTGAAGAGGCTTGTCTGGTGTCTGGGACCACCTGGGGATCCTACAAACATTTTATCCTTGTGCTTCCAGTACCAAAGTCAGTGTCAGAGTTTATAGGAGCAACTCAGAGGAGATAGAAGAAGGGAGACGGTGGTCAGCTGCGTACACAGTCAAGGGCTTCCCTTCTCAGGAAAAGATTCTCCTTGCCAGTTGTCTTGATTTAGGGCTGCTTTGTAGCACTTCACAGGGCAGGAGATCTTGCCTGCTTTCTCACTAACAAAAACATTACATGTTTATTAACTTTTTCTAGTATTTCCATTTTATTGAGGGGTAGGTTTCCATTTTTCTCCAGTCCAACACAGTGAGAGTGGCCCTTGCTTACCTCATTTTTTCCCTTTGCTTGAGATGGATACAGAGTGTAGGAATATGAATTCATCACCAACTCAGTGTCGCCATTTGTCTTTCCTGCCCACCATCCCTGAGTCCTCACAGTCTTTTTTCTGATGCCTCTTGTGTAAGACATTCTCAGACTATATATAGGCTCTCTAAAGACACAAGTGGATAGCAGCACCAGTTATCTGAGTTACCTGCTGTCTTGGTTATGACTATGGGAGACGCTAGTCCATTTCTGTCCATAAGAAGTCTTTAAGGAGTCTTTCTATAAACAACGAAAACCAAAAAATGAAGGTAGACAAAGCAATCATGCAGGGGGAGCTCAGTCATTCCCATGCAAAATTAGTGATGATTTCTGGGTCCTACAAGAAAACCGGTCACATGTCAACAGTGTATATAACAACACTGAAATAGACTTTCACATCTGTGTTTTTACAGTAGAATTTGTAATTCTGTAAAGTACTTCAGTGCTTGTGAAACCCATTGCATGAATTAATAAATAATAATAGCTGGGAAACTGCAAGACAATCTGCTTCGAATCTAAGCGGACTCTAATCCTTTCATACTATGAGGACATCTTTTCTATATTCCCTTTCTTGGGATGTCAAATATGTATTTTTCCAAAGCATTTGAACAATTTGACTGGGACCCAAGGGGAAATTCTGGATGCTTTGTGGTGGAGTAATGAGTCAGAAAGTTTTCTTGCCAGGGATTGAGAAATGCCTGACCTCATTTCTGAGAACACTGCATGCAAGGGAAAGATTTTGCCCTTAGTGGAATTCTAAATGTTTAGTGTTGACCTCTGAGCATAGGCAACAGCACCCCTGATAAAAAAAAAGAATTTGTGATTATCTTATAGGCAAATACATGTTTTAGGTCAAATGTAAAACCTGAACAGTACAATTAAAATCTTTGTTTTGGACTAATTTTAGGTATCAAAAGAATATAATAGTGAAGAGTATCTGATTATTGTTTATTGTTTATTGCCTTGTCTTTTAAATCGTAAGTCTGGGAAAGCTGCTGGGGGTTCAGCCATTTGCACCAAAGCAGGATTAGCCATATCTACTGCATTTCTGACAAATATTTATCTTGTTTATTCAATGTACAGCTTTGACCTAAGCTGTAGCTTTGTACACGTAGCCTTGTCTTTTAAATCGTAAGTCTGGGAAAGCTGCTGGGGGTTCAGCCATTTGCACCAAAGCAGGATTAGCCATATCTACTGCATTTCTGACAAATATTTATCTAATTTCTTCTTACAGACCTCCAACATCGAAGATGCCCCAGGCAATCTGTTCTCAATGTCTAGTCTGAGTCACCCTTGCTCCAAGTGTAAACCCAGCGTCTCTCAGTTGCTGTGCTATACTTGTAGAGAACAACTAGTACATATTAGGCCTGTGGCTATATAGAACAAGTTTTACTGAACTGCTGGCAATTAAAATTTGGGGCATTTTTGTTTTGTTTTTATAGTCCCTGGGTCTGTACTCAACAAACATGTTCCAAAAGAAGAACTACTACTGGACCTAAGTAAAATTATATATATAACTGCTAATTTTGTATCATTTTCTTGTGCAAAGGGTACCTAAATCTTTAGGTGCATAGCAAAGGCCCTGTGGCTGGTAGCTGTTCTTTGGGTGGTAGGCTGGATGAGGTCCCCAGTGGATGCATGCAGCTCTCTGCTTTGCTTATTTCATAGATCATAGAATGGTTTGGTTGGAAGGACCTTAAAGATCATCAGGTTCCAACCCTCCTGCCACCAGACCAGGTTGCTCAAAGACCCATCTCTGGGCAACCTGTTCCAGTGCCTCACCAACCCCACGGTGAAGAATTTCTTCCTAATATCTTATCTGAGTCTACTCTCTGTTAGTTTAAAGCCATTTTCCCTTGTCCTATCACTCCATGCCCTTGTAAAAAGTCCCTCCCCAGCTTTCTTGTAGGCCCCTTTTAGGTACTGGAAGGCTGCTATAAGGTCTCCCTGGAGCCTTCTCTTCTCCAGGCTGAACAACCCCAACTTTCTCAGCCTGTCCTCATAGGAGAGGTGCTCCAGCCCTCTGATCATCTTTGTGGCCTCCTCTGGACT
>NW_009627812.1:71336-81366 GCF_000690535.1 Cariama cristata
GTCAACCGCACCACACAGCTTGGTGTCATCAGCAAACTTGCTGAGGGTGCACTCAATTCCACTTTGCTTTAAGGTTTTTGCTTTGCTTTAAGGTTTACCTCAGCAAGTCCATAAACAATATTATTCACTGAATTCCATTTCTTTGCCACAAACCTGTTTGATCTGACTACATCAGGCTTTGACTACCACCTTATCTTGGTATCTGATCATCAAACACAAACAAGTGTGTATAAAAATCTATAGAAAATTTACCAAAAGTGATAGCTTACAAAAGTTTTCTTTATGGTAATTGTTCCAACTTATGATATTCTATAAAGGAAGCTCCTAAATCCACAAAACTTTTGTGGTTTGTTGTTTTTTTGTTTTTTTTTTTTTTTGAGGCAGTGGGTACCACTGTCTTTAATGAAAATGTCTTTTTGTCCTGGAGACTAATAGAAATCCTGGCCCTGGAGTTTGAACCCTATCTCGCTAGATTGCCAGGGTGTTCTCATTTTTCATCCCCGCTGAGAACACAGCTACAGCATATTTCCTAATTTCTATCATATGTTAGTGTGTTTTGTGAAATGCAATTCCCTTTTTTTTAAATAAAAATAATCAAATAAACCATATTGCAACGAATAGATGTTTTCCACTTTTTTACATTACTTGATCAACTCATTTGAGAAGCCAGTAGTTGTTTTCACTAAAGCTAGAATTTGTAAGACTTCAGTCAAAAATGTGACTTTTTTATATCTTATTAAATTTCATGTGGGTTATGCAGAAAATAAATTACATGCAACTGTACTACATAAGTACCATTGCTGTCTTTTTTTTCACTGAGCAATTTCTGAAAGCAGTATAAATCATAGGCTAAATTCTGCTGCCCTTCCTCCAACCTCACTGAGCCAAAATCCCATTAAAGTTAACTTTGAGATTTGGCCCCATGACTGGATGAGTATGGGAAAGCCTGTAATTTATAAGGCCATATCCAGTCTATTATAGTTCTGCAAAATGTGCAGTAATATATTTTTAAGAGACTTTTCTCTCCAAGTTCCTAAAAAAGCCTGAGTAATTTCAGGGAGGCAATCTGATAGACAGATTTGTATGAATATTTATATAACTAATAACAGAGCCAATACTTCTAAATATTTTCTAAGAGTATTCACTCAAGTAAAACAGTGAATGTGTCTTGGCCGTTTGTCTTCTTTCTATTTACTTTCTTTGAATATTCCCGCAGATAAGTTCACAGGCAGGAGTGTTGAAGAATGTTTGAGAATAATGACACTATTCACAAAGCAGATTTAAACTTCTAGCTCAGAGCACTTTCATCAGAAATCTCTCCTAATTTGTGAATAGAAATAATGATATGTGGCAAGCGATGTTCAGAAAGATCTTACATTTTTAATTTTAAATAATGAGTCTTTCAAATGTAAACAATCTACAGGTGATCTTCAGAGAACCTATTGAAAGAGTAATTTCCACTAATCCAAGAAAATTATACAGTATCTTCAGAAAATATGCAAATAGAGAAAGGTTAAATCAATTAAGTAGGTTATTTACTACAAAATACACATTCAGCTGTAAAAACTAACCCCGAACAGATGTACACTGCTCTGATGTACACTTGTGCTCTATTTGAAGATAAATTAAAATGCTTCTCTTAATATCAAATAAATACTCTTCAGAATGCTTCTTCAGATCTTCAGTCATTACCATGAACATGTGCAGTGCAGAATTAACCGCAGATATATGTCTCTTAAAGGTCAGGACCTGAATAGTGAAGTCTCTATTTCCACCATAGAAATTCAGAAATTCCCACATATCCAATATGCCTGAACTCAAGTTCTTCATTAAATAGCTTGAATTTTGATCACTGGCATGAAAACAACCCAATACAAATTTGAGAACTGCCCTCAAAGTTATTTCGATTGTAGCCAGGGTCCCTGCTCCAAAGTCCTCCCAGGCTCTTCTCCAGAAGGACATCTTCAAACTGGTTGAGTCCCCACTGGTGGGCAGACTCTAAACAGGTGAGGGTCCCCAGTTTACCTCCTCCTTACTGTTTAATAAAAGGATATCCAGGAAAATGTATCAGTTAGGTCCATTTTTCTCCCTACTTACTGCCCACCAGCAAGAGGAAGAAACTAAACCTTTTCTGTCTGAATGAGCAGTGTGGACACATTTACAGGCCAGGCAGAAAAGCTGGCATTGATTATAAAAGTTTCTTGGATCCATTAACAATAAAGCACAGTATAGATTTTAGAAACCGTAGGCTGTTCAAACAATGGACATTTAATACAAGGCTCACGACTTTAGTTATGGAAGTTTTACATTCTTATATATTTAAACTGCTTGCACGTGTATGTGTAAACCATATATTTAAATGTGCACACGGTCTACAATTGTTTCAACGCCCATAACTTGTCAGACATAGCTGCTTATTATAGTTTTCAAGCACTAATATGTTTGATTGATGTTGATATGTTCTGATTAAATTTACTGCTGATTAGTTGATCATCACTTTGAACAACAAGAAATTTTATTTCCCTGTTTTTATTACACTGATTGGCATTCAGTTTATCAATCATGGCACCAAAGGGAATTATCAGAGCTAATTGATTTCTAATGAGGATATATTAATTACATAGATGTATGGAAATTCAACCAATTTTAGTCTGTTTTATTTTAAGACAAGCAAACATGAAAATATGAAAAGGAAACCTCCAGATTCTACAGTAATACTTAAATTCTACACAAGTGCATTGACCTTATACTTTAGATTGATCTGCCTGTATAATGAATCTTTACTTCTGAGGGTTTTTCCTCTCATTCTGACTGAAGACTTGAAGAACTGAATATTTTTTCTTTTAATATACTGCTTTTTTAATCAAAAAATAATTCCTAATTGGAGAAAGAATTGTTGGGTTTATGTTGTACAGCTTCGTATCTTCTGGTATAAGAAAAACTGATTTTAAATAACACTGTTACCAGTTTTAAATACATGAGTAAAAAGGAATCAAGGACATAAAATACAAAAGTAAAAAAAAATTAAAGCAATTAAAAACCTCTTCAAACTCCTTACTTAAAATCTCATATATCTGCCTTCCCCTGCCTGTGGGTGCCAAGATGAAATGTTCAACTAATTTTGCAGTTTTAAATACTAGCTTTCTGGGTTTTGGTTCATGAGTCTATTACACCCCTACTATCTGGTTCTCACATACTGATACCATCAGTGCCATTGGCCCTAATTCAACAAAGCACTTACGTATGTGTGTAAATCCCATTGACATTCATAGAGGGTTGCACTTTGTTGAATTGGGGGCTGTTGTCATCACGAAATTAAACAGGGTAAAGAATCTATAGTCAAGACTGTCATATATAACCCGGAAACTAGCAGCTGTATGTGTAGACTTCTGCTTGCATTTTCCACAATACTCTCCCAGCTAGCCTGCAGGTCTCTGCCGCATGCTTAAGCTGATCTGAAGTATGGGGATGCAGCATCCTCGCCCCAATGAACTTTCCTGTCTTTGCTTCACACATTCATCCTCCCTCTCTCTCCTTCTCTTTGTCAGATGAATTTGGTGTCTTGCAAGCCACAGTCTCAATCCTGCTTTAATACTTTCTGAGAGCTGCTTGTTGCAGGCTCGGGATCATATCTAACTTGTGTGCCAGTATTTTCTTTAATGCTCTTGCTCACTTTTAGGCCCACTAATGAAGGTTGAAGTGTTTCTACTTAATATACTCAGAAAAATCTTTTTGAATGCACTCGAGCTAGAGAAATAGTTGAGGGTTTCTTATGAGCACATGCTCCAGCAAGAAAGCACATACGCTCCATCTTTAGGGAATTGCTGGCTGTCTTAACACCTCTCCAACATGATTCATGCTAAAGCACTTAGGAATATCAGTCTGTCCATGTGTTGTTCACCAACTTCTCTAGCCTATGCAGGAGCAGCAGGAGTGGCCTATTGGTATGAATAATTTATGGCTGGGAGTAAAGCATTTTTTACATCTTCATATGTTCATCCATTAAGTGCAATTCAAAACCCACAGGAATGCACAGAATGTGGGGACTTCACCGGGCTCCGAGAGCCTTAAAGGAAAAGAAACTTATCCTTATGTGCCAATGCTGCAAGTAAAAATAACTTATGGAAACTCTGTTTGTAATGCAATATTTCAAATGGAGGATCTTAAGACTCTTAATATTTCTTAATTATTTTAGTGCCATAGTGCTGACCATAAGATAGATGCCAAACTGACTGCATAGTTATTACCTGACTGCATAGTTATTACCTGAATGCCAAAGTTCAGCTTTACAGATGGATGTGCTTGCAGCATGCACTCATTAAAGCATACATTTCCAAACATATTTTATTTCAGATTGTCCTCTTTATAGTATTACAAGACTCATTATGAATAAAATCAGTTTATTATACATCAATAAGATGCTTATAAAGCACAGGGTAATGTTTATTTTTATGAATTCTTACCTCAACTCATAAAGGTTTGTTTATCTTTAGAGTAAAATAGGAACTGATTGTCCTATTTTCAAACGTGTAGTTTATTAAAACACTCAAATTCCATATTTAAATATGCTCCTGTTTTTTTATGGTTGAAATTCAAGTAATAGTATTTAGCCATCAGGAAATACTACGTAAGAGATGGAAAAAGGTAAAAATACTCTCCCAATATGCTGATGGGGCCTGTGACACTTTGCCAGGTGGACTGTGTTGTTCCATGGTATGGGGAAGGGTAGGTACTCATATGTATAGCCTGGATGTTTTAGAAATGAGTAGCCAGATCTTAAGAATCAGGTAAAGAAACTCAAAACTAACCATAAATTCAAGAGGAAGGTTCAGAGTTGACAATCCTCATCAAACTACTGGAAGATGCACAATTGCTATAGACCAAGAGGTCTTTCAGAAATGACGTATTGCTGGTATCCAAAGTGCCAGTATTCTTGCTGGGAAAACGCTTTCGACAGAGCTGCTGGAAAGTCTGAGTGGCCTAGAGCTAATATATTTTGGTTATCATGCTGGAGGATGGCTCAGGCACAGAACAGTTTAACTGCAGGAGATATAAGAAGATGGAGCCTGCTCAATTTAGATGAAATCTTCTGACAATTAGCCACAAAACTCTGATGTGTCTCAACATGGCAAGAAGAAAACACAGATGAATTTTCATGAGCTTGAAAAAAAGGAATGTCATTGACACCAAACGAACCCCCTTGGCCAGATTCCAAACTCTGCTATAAATATGGGCATGATAGAGATTTTTTTTTTAAACTAGTATTTTAACTCTAGAAAAAATAATTTTTTTTCTGAGTCTTAACACTGGAAAAGCCAGAAAACTGTCTTAACTCTGGAAAAGCCATCTGAAATACTAATTCCCAAGCCCTCCAAAAAATATAATCCTGGGGCAGAAATGAAGCCGAGAAAATTTCAGCCTAGCTGCTTTATACTTGGGAAAGTTGTAAGATCTCATGATAGGAGTGGCTGAAGAAATCACTGAAGACAATGGAGACAGGTCTGAAGAACACACAGTTACAAAGCCAAGCACTGAGCAGTCAGAAAACTCTGGAATGAATGTTAGATGATGGACTTTAATTTGCCGTATGTGGTCTTCAAACACATGATAACACATCACTCTTGTTCCCTCCTCCTGAACTACCACAGCGTCCAGTGCCCAGAATAAGCAGGGTTCAATCGATGAGCAGATCTTTTCAGGGAATATGTGATGGTAGTCCAATGTGAGAAAGACAAGTTTTCCCCTTGCCTTGTCCTTTGAAATGGCTTACTTATGTTCACTGGCATAAAAAGAAGTTTCTAAAACATTCTTCTGAGAAAGATATCAATGATATCAAACTAGTAAGGTACAGCAATCTTAAAGGCATCATGAAGCAGGTATTAAAATAGGACAGTCTGAGGAACTGTAATAGGAGTGAAGTTAATATTAAAAAAGAAAAAAAGCTTTTAAAAATCATCTGAAAAACAGAAACCTACTTATTAAGAAGTACACACGCACTTACAGACTTGCAGGTTTGTTGATAGTAAAGAAAGTTTTTCTTACTGTTTTAATAGTCATACGAAATATGTTTATAGCTAAAAATAACATTTGGTGATCACTTTCTATTTCAAAAAGTGAAAAAACATTTTTCATAAAATAAAACATGTTTGACAATACCAGCAATTTTTCAGACAACATCTTGCTTTTAGAAAGAAAGAAAATTGGTTGAAAAGTTTTCAACTGCTTCTTGAAATCCATCAGCCTTGGTTGCCATTCTTAAAGGAAGTGTACAAGAAAATTCATGTATTTAGAGAGGTATAGATCAGTAGTTAAATCTGGTACTTTGCTGGGTTAATGACCACACACAGAATGTCAATACAAAGCATGCTACTACTTTCTGACTTTATTGAAAGAAATACATCGGAGAATGTGTTTGAAGGTAGGCAGCCCTTACTACTGAAAGGGGAATATACATCTCGGAAGATACGCTTTGCATCAAAACAGCTTTATGAACAAAAGCTGTTTCCCTGCAGAGGTATTTCTGATTCTGGATCTTTTATTGTGAAGGTCTTTGTTCCTCTATCGTGAGACTGAAATGGTTAACAGCAAACTTTTGAAATCAGATTTGAAAAGCTTGATGGAAGAGCCTGATGTTTTGCCTGATTTTTCTTTTCCTCTATGGACAAAGGCCTTGAATACTGAAGGCTGAAAAGCCTGTTATCACCAGAAAGAAATGTAAGTAAACAAGGCATTACAATAATGAATTCTACAGTACATGACATGAAGGCAAGAACCAGCTCTGTGCAGCAAGCAGTGAAAGATTTCACTATATCTTGGCCATTTTTTAAAAATGGTAACAATAAGAGGTTTTGTCGCCTCAGACATGTAAATCAAAAGGATATTTCAGCACTAAAAATGATACTGAGAGTTTCCAACCATTGACCCCAAACCAGCATTCAAAAATAGACATTAAAACTAAGAAGCTATAATCTTACAAGCCATGCACAATCAAACCTAAAGAGCTAAAAAGATTGACTTTTTAAAGTCCGTTTGAAATTAGGTTGGCGATAACTATCCTTATCCACAAGAGAAGGATTTCTGATATTTAGAGTTAAGATGTGATAAAAAGGAATAATCCAAAAATTATAACAAGAGTATTTTTCAAAACCAGCATTTGAAATGGTCTGAAATTCCCCAATCTTGCTCCTAAATAAATAGCGAATACAGAGGCCATGCACATGGGTAGCTTGGACTATAAGGATGCTAAGAATTTTATTTGTAGGAAGTGAAAGTGTGCATAAGTGAAACGTGAAGATGCTGAAATTTGATATTTAGGCTTTTTATAGTGCATTAACAAACTGTGCAAATGTGCCTAAGGGCAAATAAAACCAACAGCTTGGCCAAACTGGTGCAGCAGAGATTTGGCAGAGCAGGAGGGGTCCGTTGAAAACTTCATCTACTGATAGACCTTAAAGCTGCTTAAAACTCCCAAAGCAAGAGAGAGTGTCCATATATGTGAGCAATGCCTTACAAACTCTAAATGAACACAGAAATGAAGGCATTGTATAGCAACCTGTTAATAGAGAATTGAGTCTTTTGCACTGTCCGCCTCATCTCTGAGGGAGGACAAGAGCCCTTGCTGCGTTTGCGAGGTGTAGCTCTTAATGTCGCTGACAGCAGAGTATTGCTGACTTATCTGGGGCATCCTATGGGAATGAGCAGTGTCGCTTCGAGAGACATATCCAAATAGCAGGCAGGATTGGAGCAGGCACTTGTTCCTTTCCTTACCTAAGCCCTAACCACACACTCATACCAAAAAAAGGCAAACAAAGGAGCAAAAGAGGGCTTTAAACAGAACATATGCAGGTGAAGTGAAATTTCACCACAGGTGGGGTGCAGGTTGAATTCACTTATTGTCACCAACCGAACTGAGGTCAGCACCGAGCCTGACAATCCCCAGTGCTGCAACACCACGGCCCCTTTTCTCTCACATTAAACTGAACAAGTGTGACAGATTCTCAGCCACTGAACGACCTTCCCTTTGGGATTTGCCCCTTGAGAAGTTTGTCAAAGCCGGGCTCGCAGAGCAGGAGCGCAGGAAGTTCAGGCAGCAAAACCACCACAAATCTCAGTTCTTGACTTTGTGTTCTTCTGCATCAAACTTCCCCACAAAGACAAGCCCAAAAGACTCCTCTTGACAAGCTCGATGCCTGAAACAGCAGTATGGAAAAGACAGAACTGCTTCTGAGGTGGTTTTAGGGTATGACCTAGACTGAGAAGAGTAGCGAAGATGATTTGATTTGGGTGAAAATGACCTTTAGGGTAGAGTGCAATACAGGGTGTGATGGGGTTCAGTAACACTTTTCTAATGATGGGTAGAAAGCAGTACCACTGCATGAGGAGGCAAGAAAGACATCTTTCTTGTACAGATTACCACCAAAGGGTCAGCAGCCAGGCTGTGATGTGAAGTAGGCAATGTTAAAAAAAAGAGTTTGTGGCATGGGAAAAACTTTCCTCCCTGGCAGTATCAGATCGGCCTTTGATCCAGGCGTGGATCAACCCCAGGCTACAAGCATTTCTGTGCAGCTCAACCTAGTCCAGTGCAAATAACCTCCAAAGCAGTGACAGCCCAAGCCTGATCCAGGACCAGAGGAGGTAATAACATGTCACAAACACAATAATAAGTCTCACCACAAGTTCAGAAGTTTCTGTATGACATAACATGGCACACTCTTATATAGCTATGGGTAGTTTTGAGTACAGCAGAAGAGTCTGAACATGTTCTGCATTAGTGCTCACTGTTATTCTCTAAAGAGTCAAGACCTTTCAGTAACAGGAGCACCTACAGAGCAAAAAAAGAAAGAAAAAAAAAAATAAAATGTCCCTTCATCCCTTTAAGATCTACAGTAATCACATAAATTTATAGGAATTGTGATGGTAGTAAATGGTGAGACCTTTGTTAAGGCTTCTGCAAATGGGCCAAAGTGGAGCTGAAACCTGGACTCTCCAGGGAAATCTCCACTTTCCTAAAGGTTTGCCCCAGCTTCAATGTGTGGAGCTGAACAACTGAAAAAGCAGCTCTCAGTTTCAGCTAGCACCAAAATTGGAATCAAGATCAAAGATTCGGTTCATGATCTGTCCCTGCTAGCCCAGGTCTGCTGAAGGCAAGAAAAGTTAGTTTCAGTTAAAGCTCTGGCTCAGGGTATATGAATGAACTACATAAAGTGTCAGAAACCATGATCTTTTTCAGTGATAAATAGTCCACTTTGGTTTTTTTTACTGATTCCATTTTATAAATCATTTTAATGTGAATGTGAGGTAATATTTTCATGCCAATTTGAGTTGCTTGGTGCTGACTAACATATATATGTACAGAAATGAGAAAGAACTATGAAGACAAATCGAATGGTATAAACATTTGCACTGTGAAACAAAACCTGATTATTTGCTAAAACATGTAATTAGGTATTAATACTTCATAATGTGTAAACATTTATCTGAAAATCAGCAAATAATAGTTCTCCTATTATTATTATAGAGACCTAATCATACATCCCTTTCACAGGCAAAAATTATTGCCATGAATGTGAATACTCTTGTTTAAATAATGTGTAAGGGGGAAAAAAATCACATAATTTTCCACATGGACATGTTTATTCAGAAGCGTTCAGTACCCAGTACACTCACTGGAAGCAGTGGGATTACGGGTGATCACGCACCTTTCAGCAGTATAAATTACTAAACTCTCTGCTTTATCAGCATATCTCACACATGCAGAAAATTTATTGCTCTTATATTACAAAAGTTGTTGCATTAGCCATTGGGCTGGTATATTTTTTCTCAGTGTTAAATAGTTCCTCTAGAGTTTGCTGCTTTCCACAAACATAATTAATTCCCAACGGATTTAAGTGATTTTAGTAACACATTGACGACATCAAAATACTTTATGTATCTAGCAGTTGAGCCCAATGTTTTTATTAAATTACTACATTTGGATTAAAATATAGGTAGTGAACTACAGCTCCCAGACACATTCCACAATGTTCATGCT
>NW_009627813.1:0-231 GCF_000690535.1 Cariama cristata
TGGGCAGGCAGCCGCGGGTGCCGTGCCGGAGCATCACTCGGACCAGGGTTGAGACAAGTGTCGCGGACCAATTCAAGGACCTCGTTAGGTGTGCTGAATGCACCCCATGGCACAGCTCTTCCATGGTGACTTTGCCACCCCGGGCGTGCTGGTGGCATCGGGAATCGCTGGTCCCGCTGGCGTCTGGAGCAAAGTGCTCCCCGGCATCCCCGTGGGTACCGTGGGGCTGCG
>NW_009627813.1:362-599 GCF_000690535.1 Cariama cristata
TGGCATTCCCCGGGATGCCGCAGATGTCCCCTGGCAGGGCCGGGGGCTTTGGGACCGGCTTGGGAGCAAACATCGTCCCCCGTGTGCCGGCGTGTATGTGCATGTGCCTCTGCGTGTGTGTGTGTGTGTGTGGAGATTTTAAACACCTAATTTATTCCATCTATTAGATAGATTTTGTAGATTTAATCATTTTCACAGTTGGTGGCTCATTGGATACTCAAGATAAACTCCAAATGA
>NW_009627813.1:709-953 GCF_000690535.1 Cariama cristata
CTGCAGTGGCTTTTGCTGACTCCAGTAGGTTACCACAGTTAATTTCACCAGTTTTGTTCATCTGTAAAATTGCATAAAAGTGACATTTTTGTGCTCATTATAGGAACTGCTGATTTATGGCTGGTAAATGCAATGCTTTTCCATTTTTGGTGAGGTTCTCGTAGCAGCGCAAAGCACCCATGAAATTGCTTGTATAATGTAGTTTAAATCCAATCTCGGAGAAAGATTCCCCCGTTGGGTAAAG
>NW_009627813.1:1089-1306 GCF_000690535.1 Cariama cristata
GCCGGGGCACCGGGTTCACCACTTCCTGGCAGTGCCGGCTTCACCCTACGCTTTGTCCCGGCAGGCGAGACGACGGCACCCATGCATTCCCCGCGCTACCCCAGCCCTGCCGAGCTGGATGCCTACGCACAGAAGGTGGCCAACAGCCCGCTGACCATCAAGATCTTCCCCACCAACATCAGGGTCCCTCAGCACAAGCACCTTAACCGGACGGTCA
>NW_009627814.1:0-1716 GCF_000690535.1 Cariama cristata
GAGCCGGGGTTGCTGTTTGCGGCCGTCGCAGGCGCCACCCCGGGAGGTGCTCCCAGGTACCTCTGCTCCCTTTTACTAATCCCCCTCCCCCCCATTATTGAATCATAACGATTCCCGCCTCACCCCGGTAAATGCTCTTTGAAAGAGCCTTTTCTTTGAAAACCCAGGTCAAATCCCGCTTTTTTCCTCAAACGCTTCCATAGTTTTTTGTCTCCAACGAAAAATCCCCACTTACATGGCTGCAAAACGCAGGCCTTTTATTTCGCCCTTAAAAGTTACCATTTTCTTTAAATCCCTTGCTTTATTCCCTCCCCAAACTTTTTCTCCTCGCTCCTCAAATCTCTCTGATTTCTCCCTGCAGGAAACACCACTATTTTCTCTCAAAAGTGAATTTTCCCTCGCAGAAACCCACCCTTTCCCCAACTCTACCCCTCATAAACTCACACTTTACTCCCCCCAAATGCTGCTGATTGCTCCTCAAAACAACCCAAGGTTCTTTTTTCTCTCCTTCAATAAATCCCTGTTTTATTCCCTGCCAAGAACTTGCTTTTTTTCCCCCTGGAGAACCCTGGCTTGTTCTCAAAATTTTATTTTTATTAGGAAAAAAAAAAATCTCAGAAAATGCTATTTTTATTAAAAAAATGCTTTTTACTGGAAAATACTTTTTCCTCGTGGAAAAACAAAACCAAACCCCACAACACATGCTTTTCCTCCTCAGAAAACCCTGATTTTTAGCACCTCCCCCCTTTTTTTGTCCCCTCAAAAACCACTGTAAATCTCCATTTTAAAAATAAGAAATACCTTTTTTCCCCTCAAGCCCTGAATTTTTTACTCAGATCACCCCCACCCCCAGCTTCTACCAAAAGCTCCTTTTTTCCTTCAGAACCCCCAACTTCCCATCACAAATCTCCTCAGAGGCCCCTTTTGTCCATCACAAAACTCTGACTGGAAAAGTGGGGAAAACAAGAAAAAAAGTATTTTTTTTCACTAAAGATAAAAGCAAGGGGGTTGAAGAACAAGGACTTTCCTCAAGAAAAATCACTTTTTTCCTCAACCTCTCTGTTCTTTCTCGCAGATCCCTCCCTGTTTTCTATAAAATAATTTTTTTTTCTGCAAAAACTGCCCATTTTCCCTGAAAAAAACTTTTAAAAACCCACTATTCCCTTCCGATCCCCCCACTTCCTGTTAACAAAACCCCAAATCCACCTTTGCTCAACCCCTTTTTTCCTCATAAAATTCACTGGTTTCTCGTTTCAAATCCTTCCTGTTTCTCTCAGAGGTGGCCACCTTTTTTTTCCCTCAGAACCCTTCATTTTCAGGAAAAATAAACTCTCTTCTCAAAATCCCCATTTTTTTTTTTTCCCCTCAAAGGTCACTTCTGGCTCCCCCTGCTCCCCACCACAGTGGGGCTGCAAACACCCCCACCCCCCCTGCCTCCCCCCCCCAGCTTCCTGAGGGATTGGGGTGCTTGGGCTCAGAGTGACTGGGCCTTGAGGGCTTGGAGCCCTCAGGATCAGGGTGCTGGGGCTCCAAAGGATTGGGGTGCTTGGACACAGAAATTGGGGTGCAAGATCCCCATGGGATTGGGGTGCCAGGGATTGGGGTGCCTGGACCCCAAGGCATAGGGGTGCTGGGCCTCAAAGTTTTGGGGTGCCCAGGCTTAGGGTGCCTGGGCCTTGAGGGTTTGGGGTGCTGGAGTCCCAAAGGTTTGGGGTG